>NW_013953936.1:39883-46250 GCF_001266775.1 Austrofundulus limnaeus | reverse complement strand
ACGTTTTTAGACCAAATATTACGGATTTGAACAAATACGCACAAAAACATCAAAAATAGCACAGAAACAGTACTATATAACATTTTAGACACATTCTAGACAGTTTATCAGCTAAAAACAGTTAATTTTGGGGTAAGTCACTCTTTAAGTGATGTTAGCAAAGCTAGTACCAAAATTCTTTACATGGGCCTCACACAAGAGATTTAGTCAAAATAAGCTTTACCTWTGGAGTTAGCTACCTATGTACAGTAAGTTTTAGAGCACTGGTTTCCATTTTTTTCTGGTCTTGGTTTCAGCTCCAAAAAGTCTTGGTTTTGATAGACTCTGGTTGATCTTGACCTGGTCTCAGGTTAAGTTGTCTTGACTAAAACACTAACAGCTGGTGGCTATTTCCAAGAGTGTGAGAGGTAAGATACAGTTTGCAAGTCCATCACAGGACCATGTAGAGACAAAACAGACAAACAATTCTCACTCTCATCCCAACCTAGGGGCAATTCACAGTTACCAAATCATCTAACATGCATGTTTTTGGTCTTTGGGAGGAAACTTGAGTGCCCAGAGAAAACCCACATGTGCACAAAGAGAACATGCAAACTCCARCCAGAAAYGCCGCAGGCTAAGAGGCGATCCTAAGGCATCCTCGCTGAGAGGCGACAGCTCCAAACACTCCGCCATGTCACTTTTAGCCATTCATTACCTCCTAAAATCGATGTCATGCAGAAATACCTCATGAAAGAACTAAAAATGCAAAGACTCACCGAGAGGCTGTCCAGCAATGATCCGAGCATTCTCCCCTGCCACAGCTGCTCGGGCGTTCCTTTCATTTATGTACTGTACGAAGGCATATCCTTTATGCACGGAGCAACCGACGATCTTGCCGTATTTGGCAAAGATGACCTCTATGTCGGTCTTCTGTACGATGGCTGTATTGAGGTTACCGATGAAGACTCTGGAATTGAGCGAACGAGGGTCATTCTTATTGGTCACGTTGCTCGTCTGGAGTTTACCAGTCATTCTCCTCCAGTTGCCCTCCTGGGGTACAGACAGAAGAGGGGGGTAGGGGTGGGAAGGGAAGGGAAGGGAAGAACTTTAGATGTTGGGATGGCCCACTTCCAGCTTATTCTGCACCCTGAGAAAAAATATACTCAAAAAGGTTTATTATAGAAGCAGGTGAATGCATGGAAATATAGATTGCATAAAAAATTGATTCAGGAATGTAGGCACGTAGCAAATATTGAATTCTATTCTATCACAGATGTGATGGCTTCACTCACTCTTTACTTTTCAGAAAGATTTTAGAAAGTTCACTTACAGAACATGTATAAAAAGTTTATATCTGGGTAACTTATATTTTGCCCAAAAATGTATTTGAATAAGGAAAAAGCCAACAGACCTATTTACAACTGCATCATGCTATGAGGTTTGCTCAACTCCTTTTCATTTATACAACTATTTRATTTATTAAACAATAAATATGTACATGTTCAATTCATGGTTGGTATTTTGCTGGGATCCTAATTAAGGTAGATATACCAGTTTTGTTGACAGTAATTTCCTTTTAGGTTAAGTTTACACAAGAGCRACTTGACTGTCTTTAAATAACATGAAATGACACATGAAGGTCACTGGCCAGTCATTGGTTTACACATTTTCATGGTTGAAATGTTAGCACTGTGGCGTTAAGGGGAACATAAGAAAGATCAACAACATGAGCAGTTAACTCTGCTTAATGACAGGGCTGGGCAATAAAACAGTAACAATGTATATCGCGACCGACACATGATCAATATCAATAGAAAATACATCTGATAGAAGGTTGATAATTTCAGTGATCAGATCCAGAACCGCACGGCATTCTGGGGGATGTAGGCAGAGGAAAGGCTTTAGTCACGCGACCACTCAAGGCCAAGCTAAGCAAGGTTGGTGGCATCAACTAACAATTGCTCTTTGGTAAGCTAGCAACAACCTGTAGAGTAGCACATGCAGTAGCAGTTTCATGTTTTGCCACCATTTGCCACTGCTTAAAAAAAGATGTGGGCTGAAAAGAGGAAAAAATGAGTGCTGCTGCTTGAGAGGAAATTGTGAAGAAAAGAGGAAAAGTCACGTCAGCAGTTTGGCAGTATTAATCAGCCCATTTTCTCCTGGTCCTTCAATCAAATAGGTGATCAATACGTATTGATATTGACTAATATGTGCTTTGTTTTTCAGTCATATCACCCTGCCCTATTTGTGACAAACCAAACTAAGTTGCAGCCAGATGGAACGCTTTGATATTTCATTGCTTATTCTTTGTGCCCTTTCAGCACAAAATGTGTGGACTGTAATTTATGACACAATTTTATTCAAGTGTAATTTTTGATCAGAATTGCAGTGTATGATTGTCTGTTTTTGTTGCATTTATCTCATCTTATTGTTTTTGTAGCTTGCATGTCATGTTTTATTGTTATCTGGGAGTCTGCAGGATCAGCAAACATTCACAATCATCACCTTGTTTCTAACTACCTCATGATAAATACAGATAATTTACATGGTGCATTTCTTGGCTTTCGTCTTTTTCCATTGGAAGCAAATGATTTCATGTGCACCTAGCTGTGAAAATCCTGGTTTTCATTACAATTCAAGTTCCKAAATGGATTAAACTGAGTGAATTAATTACTGTAAAATGTTGTGAAGTGAACACTGAATATTCAATATTTACCTACTCCGAGTCTCTGTCCCTGACACAAGGTGATAAAAACTACTCAGCTTTGAGACGGAGAACCTCAATAAGGGATCCAATCCTCGGTAAATAGGATTAGTTACCAAGGTAACGCTGATGTTGTTGGAATATCATGTGCAAACACACACAGACACACAGATATTTTTTTTTCTCGCTGGCAGCTTTTCTTTCTTTATCCTGCATAGCTTTCTTTAGTGAAAGGATTCTTGATTTTTACAACTCAGATTACCCAATCCTTATTCTAACAATTACATCATGTTGTATTTTGAAGAGCTAAACCATAATAGTAAAAGGCAGTATGCTATAATAATCTAAATGACGTGGTAGGACTGAGAGGGCTTCACAAGGTTTGACTGCATATTGTACCGTGCTAAGTCGAGGGAAAATGACCAACTTTCAAACATTGAAAACAAATTATGGGTTGAATAATGGTGACTTACTTAGATTTCTCCAAATTTAAAATTATGAAAAGTTGTTGAAGAATACAAAAAAAGTATCAAAATTGTCATTTTTGGATGCCCACATTACAAATAACAACCATACAAAAATTTCAAGACTCTACAAAGGACTCTGTCAATCAAAAGGAGCATTGTGTCATGGGAAACAAAAATGGGGAAAAGAGGGCAGTTAAACAATATCTGAACTAGAATGGACATCAGTCTGTGAAGTACAATGGAAAACCTTCAACTCTATAATATGGAGGGAATTTTTTTGGAAGAATGTGGTCAGGTTTTTCAAAACTTCAATCCAAGGAAAACATTTGACTAAATCAGCAACATGTTGGAGGACAAGAAAGCGAACCATTAGCACATATTTTGTCCATGCCCTTTGATTGGACCATTTTGTAGTGAAGTCCATAACATTTTTTTAAAAAAAYGTGTTCTGCATGGACATACCATTTCAGCTGAAATCAGTGTATCTAGGTTTTCTAATTGGTGATAATGTGAAAATATTGGTTTCAAATTTTGAATGRAGCAGCCAGGAAAGCCATTGCTAGGAAATGGCTTAGCCACCAAACACCAACAATACATGAGTGGTTTGATATCATTTATGAGATCTTTAAGCTAGAGAGAATCACATTTAATATCAGATTACAAGAAGACAAATTTGAAGAACAATGGAGTGGGTGGATTGACTTTATCACAGCTATAAGGGAAGGTTATATTTAAATCTGATGTAAATGTTTGTATTTATACTGATGTAAAACAATAGCTCACTCCTTGAGTTATATATGTTTGTCTTTCTTTTCCTTTTTTCACTAACAAAATCTTTGAAAATAAAAATAAAAAACACATTTAAAAATAAAAAATGAAATTTATATTAAGTTTTAAAGAAATACAAGACTGGAAGGCAAAAATAATTAGACAAAATGATCCTTTTTGTCCACGTTTGTTAATATTGGGCATAGATCAGGACGTCTGAGGCCATGTTTCTGTACAACAGATTGCCGACAAAGTGCTGATCCGTGTTTAAAACACTGCTTCAGTGTGTTGTTACCTTGTGTGGGAGTGCATGAGGGGGGATTCACTGCTGCTTTCAGTCCATTAAGTGACCTTGATGTTTATCAGCAGCTGACGTTGAAAATTAATGTGGRGCAGGTACACAAACATACATGCACTCCCACCATCAGAACAGCACTCTGGACCACCGCTCGGACACAAAACCCATATTTATGTCTGTGAGCGGGTCACAGGGAACATGACAAATCAGTGGCGAAGCGTTAGATTGCTTCTCTTGTCAGATAAATCAGGAGGTGGGCATTGGTCGCGGAGCTATTTTACAGCTTCTTACTGGTGTATTTCATGTTGGCTTCCTTGTTGTTTTCCTAAAAGCAAGACGTTAATTTAATCCATCAGTGGCTCCCATCTGACCTTGCATTTGAGCAAACTTACCATTATGAACAGAAGCATGAGAGAAAAGCTAGATGTGAAAAGCAGCTAAGGTGAATACATGACAAAAAAAGAAAATGGGACTTGATTTTTTTTAGATCTGAAGCACAAATGAGAGATTCATCCCCAAAAACGCAGCCTGCAAACTGCTTTTAGAGAGAAAAATGATGATTTCAAAGCTGCTACCTCTCCCTGAGAATGATTACAGCTTTTACGGCGCCACATTTTGTCAGTAAAGAGCACAAGAAAGATGAGTTCTTATTTTCACTTTTTTTTATCTATCTGTGTGTTCTTGTATGAAAAGCTGCCACAATTTTTAAAAAGGCAAATGTCTCTTTCTGAAAGAAAACCTTTTTTCAGTTCTCGTATAAAAAAATATATGTATAAAAAAAGCTTGGCATGCTGTTGACATTTGGATTATATGAAAATGAATGCCCATCACATTTTAGATATAAAGACATGGATAAGGCCAGTGGGGAAAAAAAGAACCAACATTTTATGTTTGACAGCTCAAATGTGTTCAGGTGGTGGTTTGGTGAACATAGAAAGATTTTCCTTTCAAAGCAGGTATACCACGTTCTTTCTCTATAATGCATAGTGCCTCTGTAGACAAACCTTTAAAAGGTCGTTTTTGTTTGGCTCTGGTCACCTGCTTAGACATTCTTCCATAGCTGGAAACTCACTGAATTGATTCATTTTTGTAATTTCCTACCACTCCACCACAGTACATTTCTTTTGCCTCAGCCACTACACTGATTGTTGCCAAGGCAGCTTGACAGACTGCTGCTTACTGAATCAGAACACTGAAAGGTAACCTGATACACCTTTTTCATTGGTGTCGCTGCCATGTACTGCAGAGCTGAAATAATTGCCTCGTGGGTTCCGTCCATTAATACGTTGTCTGCTTGCGTGTCTCTGCAGTGAAAGAAATGAGAACAGCTGTGAAAGAAAAGATCCCTTCTATTTGGGAATCAATGTCTTCATTTGTATTATGGCTGCAAAGCATCTCTCATCGCAGCACGCCCGTTATTTGTGCACTTCTGAGTACTGTGGCTGAAACGACACTGCCCTACAAAGATAAATGGCAGTCATAACATTTTACCCAGCTTTATACTAAAGGCACAGTTGCCTAAATTAGATTCATTATGAACTGAAAAAGAGCTCATAAATGAATTAACTGTCATTACCGATTTCAACTGCCAATTTTCTGAAAAAATGACTCGAGTCTCAAGACAGAAAGACATAAAACTCATTTTCTCCACATTTTCTATCACCTTCTACCCTTTGGCTTTATGAGTGAAGGTACACACTGCTGGGCTGAAATTAAATTCAAAATTTACAAATGGCTCACCAAAGGGGGTCTATAAAAAYTGGAAAGAACAGCTTTTACATTTGCCAGCTCCAGGTGTTTCAACGCGCTGTAAATATGAAAGAAGTTGCACTCGATGGGACAGTTACACAATGTCACCATTTATGACTTTCATGAATCATTGGTGGAGTTTTGTCTTCTGGACAGTTGTTGCAAAGATTGTATTCAAAACCCGAGGGGAAAACCATTCAAGGTGATAGAAATGTATCTCGCCTACTGTTCACACAAACAACATTAGATGTCCAGGAAACAAGTTGATTACATTCCATGCTACTAATTAGAGGAAATGACAAATTATGATGACATCATGATTTAACAAAAAATAAAATAAAATAAAATACTTAGAATCAAAATGTTTCCAATAGATTCATTCAAAGCCCCACATTATTC
>NW_013953936.1:7826-38883 GCF_001266775.1 Austrofundulus limnaeus | reverse complement strand
AAATAAATCCAAGATGCGACAGTTCAAATTTTCTCTCTGGATAAATGTAAAGCTTTCACTGTGAACTAAAGCAAAAGTGTGTTGATTGTAAATGTAGCTTCAACTGATTTATGAAAAAAAAAAACTAGGCTAATTTATTTTACTCTAGAACAACTACTTGAATTTAAATCACTTGTGTTTACACATTTTTTTCTTTCATTTTTTTTTCTTTTTTCATGATGAACAAGCCCGAATCTATCTGGGAAATGACGTCAAACATCATTTTTTGATGTAGTTGGGATGACGACTTGTATCTTATCTGTCTTGAGCTCCTGAATCGGAGCTAAAGTGTGAGAAGTGGCTTTGGCAGCAGATAAAATAGGAGTGACAGCAGCTAAATAATCTGCCTGTGAAAGAGCTGGCAGAGGAATGTAATTACAGAACGCACGGACAAAGCAGCTGTCTTTCTCTGAGCTTCTGGGGAGATCTCTGAGAGCGGAAGTGAGGAAGTGCTGCAGGAAGGAAGAAAGTCAGAATGAGGATAATGTGACGGGAAAGGTGAAGAAATAAAGATCGGGTAGTCTTTGTGTGGTGCATCGCACACTTTATTCAGTCCTTACTTTTACACTGATTGAAACATATTTATTACTTATTTCTAAAATCAGTTTGTTGTAATTTATCGTTATTTTCTTCATCAATCCATTTGCTTCCTGGCCAGAGAGCCACTCGAATACAAGCTTGATGCTTTTACCTAAAATAAAGACTGACATATTTCAGTACTTTATCCACAGWCCCACAGGCTAACGCTGAACTCAGACCTACGTTTCCATGGTAACGTTCGAGGAGACCGCTGACTAAAAAGGGGCAGACATATCCCACATTCTTCAGTTTTCCCCTCAAAATCTGGGTTTTGTTGGGCAGCTTTCATGATAACAGGAGACAATCAGTGTTTTACATTTTACATGTTTTTCTTAGTTTGGAAAGTCTTAATTTCATGACGCAGTGTGTAGATTTGCTGAAAGTTGAACTGTATTTGAACCACACACACACAAACACATACAAAGGCCCATTCAGTCGTTGTTTCGTTTGTCCCCCATGGGTTATAGTAATTTCCTGACCAAAGTTGTGTGCCTTAAGGCCAGTAAAGTGCACCTAATGTATTTTTATGTGAAAAGAAACTAATACTACTTTATGTTGGACTTCCATCAGCGAATCTTTCCCATAGAGGGACCCAACAAGCTTGACACAACCTTACAGTGCTAACTATGGTGGCCCAGAAGGGTTAACAAAATACAAAAGACATAACGTACGTTGTGCTAAAACAAAAGCCAGTTGGTGGCAGAGAAAATGCACCACATCATAGGAAATGAAGTGTGATGATAGGTGGTTTTGGTGTTTACCTTCTGCTTGGTTCCTACTCCTAATTGCACCACCTGCATGCAATCACCCTGATGACATCCTGGGCTTTAAAAGTGTCTCCAGACGGATGAGTCCTCACTGATGCATAACACCGTTTTTGGTAGTGCTTTAGCCTACAACAGTTATTGAACATTTAAAGTTTATTGTTACTTACCTTAATGTTTTTTGCTGTTCAAGGAAACCTTCACCATTACGTCGTCTGGAGTTTAGGTCTGCCCAGGATCATCACCTAAAGGAACCAAGGAAGATTTTATGGTCTTGCCACTCTGCTTGAAGAAACCTTTTACTTCACAAAGGAAACCTCACCTCTAAGCCAACTTGTTCTTCAGAAACCTGCAAGAAAGGATTTTCATTACCTAAAATATTTATCATTTAAGATCCAATCTTTAT
Source organism: Austrofundulus limnaeus (assembly GCF_001266775.1). NCBI lineage: Eukaryota > Metazoa > Chordata > Actinopteri > Cyprinodontiformes > Rivulidae > Austrofundulus > Austrofundulus limnaeus. The sequence continues at coordinate 37,095 of NW_013953936.1, read as the reverse complement.
TYAAGAAGACTCACCTGGACTCTTCTCCTTTTTTCAGATCCGGACTTGTATATTTTTCCTTGCACCTGTAAATAAAATCACTTACCTTTTTTCATTTACCTCCTGTGTTTGGTTGGTCAATTCCACTCATACTTCTGACTTTCTGAGTTCATGTCAGTATGCATCAGCCAACAATCCAGTCAGTGAGTGGAGCTGAGTCTAAACAAGCCTCAGCCATTTTAGAGGCTCAAGTTAAAAGAATTGATAATCATGTAATTTATTTCCAACAGTTACTTCAACAACAGTTTTTTGGTAATGTTTTGGATAAATTAAATGGACGAATTGCCTTGATGGATGATAAACTTGAATCTGTTTTACCCCCACCACCTCCCATCCAGACTCAGGTGACTGCTCCTGCTGGGTCTATAGCTTGAGAACTGGATTTTCGCCCTGCAGAACTTTTTGATAGGGATCTGGACAAATGTGGTGGATTTCTGCTTCAATGTCACCTTGCTTTCATCAGGTCACCTTCATTATTCCCTGATCAGTTTTCTAAAATAATGTATGTCATCAGTTGATTGAAAGGAAGAGCTTTGCGATGGGCTAACACTTTTTAAAGCTCACATAAAGCCAATACAATAACCTATCAGACCTTTCTCCTGGAGTTCTGTCAGGTTTTTGATCATCCCCTCCAGCAGGAGGCAGCATCCAAATGCCTCCTTTCCCTCCGCCAGGGAAGATGATCAGTCACAGATTTCTCAGTAGATTTCAGAATCATGGCGGAGGAGTCTGGTTGGGATGATGCAGCCCTGAGAGGTATTTTTGTTAATGCTCTTTCTGACTCATTAAAGGATCAGCTGGCTACTCGGGATGAACCCGCTTCTTTGGACGGATTAATCAGCTTGGCGATCCGCATTGACAACAGACTCTGTGAAAGGAGACGTGAGAAGGACTCCAACTACCAGCAGCCACCGCGGCTCAGTGCTTCCTGTTTTCTTCCCTCCGACCCCACAATCATCTAAATCAGATGCAGCCGAGAGTGAGTTTGAGCCAATGCAGCTGGGACGCTCACAGCTTTCTGCTGAAGAACGACAGAGACGGCATGAAGCAAAGTCTTGTTTTTACTGCGAAAAGAAGGATCATCTGGTTGCTAAATGATCGGCTCTGTTAAAAGACCGGACCCATCATTAAGTAAGGGGATTATGGTGGGTCAGTCAAAGTCCTCCCCTAGCACTAGTTTTTCTATTCATGCTACTATTTTTGCTAATCTTAATAAGTTTTCTATCCATGCTTTAGTGGACTCAAGAGCAGAGCAAAATTTAATCTCTATGGACATTGTAGAAGAACTTGGACTTGTGACTGAGAAGCTGGATCCACCATTACCTGTTCTGGGTATCACCGGTCAGAGAATTACAGCCATCACTCATCGGGTAAACAATTTACAACTACTCTTGTCTGGAAATCACTGGGAGTCGGGTGAGTTTTTTGTCATCAATGCATATTCTCCACAATTAGTTTTGGGGTTTTCTTGGCTCAAAAAACACAACCCACAGTTAAACTGGGCTAAGGAGAGAGTTGAACGCTGGAGTGATTTTTGTTTAAATCATTGTTTAAAAGCTGCTGTACCCAGATTAGAGATCAAGAGAGACTCTTTTGAAGAGCATGATTTGTCCAAAGTACACAGTGAATATCATGTTTTGACACCTGTGTTCAGTAAAGCTAAGGCTCTCTCTCTCCCACCTCATAGACCGTATGACTGCTCCATCGAACTGTTACCAGGGGCTCCTTTGCCATCCAGTCGTTTATATAATTTGTCCGGAACAGAAAGGGAATCAATGAGGTTATATATAGAAGGGTCATTAGCTTCTGGCATTATTCGCCCCTCCACGTCTCCACTAGGTGCCGGATTCTTTTTTGTTTCAGAAAAGACAAGAGCCTACGTCCATGTATTTATTTCCATGGGTTAAACCAAATTACTATCAAAAATAAATACCCTCTTATTGATTCGGTGCACCATCAGCTCCATAATGCTACTGTTTTCAAAGCTGGATCTGTGCAATGCTTACCATTTGGTAAGAATTAAAGCAGGAGATGAGTGGAAAACCGCTTTTTAAACACCCTTGGGACATTTTGAGTATTTGGTTATGCCATTTGGGCTAACCAATGCCCCTGCGGTTTTTCAATCACTTATCAATGACGTTCTTCGAGACTTTCTCAACATTTTTGTTTTTGTATATTTAGATGATATCCTCATCTATTCTCAGAACTTGACCCAATACAAACACCATGTTCTCATTGTTCTCTAAAAACTATGTGAAAACCAGCTCTTAAGGCCGAGAAGTGCGAATTTCATTTGTCTACTGTATCATTTTTGGGTTTCATTTTTGGAGAAGGTTTTTTTCAGACTGACCTGGACAAAGTTAAAGCTGTGGCAGAGTGGTCGGTTCCTAAAGATCATAAACAACTTCAGAGTTCTTGGGGTTCACCAACTTTTACCGATGGTTCATGAAGGACAACAGCTGAGTGGCGGCGCCATTAACTCAACTCACACCCACCTTGAGGTCTTTCAAATGGACTACAGAAGCTAATACAACATTTGGTGAGTTAAAGGCTCGTTTTGTTTCCGCTCCCATCCTAAGACACCCTAACCCAACCGAACAGTTCATTGTGGACGTGGACGCTTCTGATTCTGGTGTGGGAGCAGTTCTTTCACAGAGATCCACTGCTGACAACAAGGTCCATCCCTGTGCCTTCTTCTCACGACGACTCAGCCCCTCAGAAACTACGATGTGGGGGACTGTGAACTGTTGGCCATTAAGTTGGCGTTGGAGGAGTGGCGTCATTGGCTCGAAGGTACTGATCTGCCGTTCATAATTTGGACGGATCATAAAAATCTATCGTATCTTCAAACAGCCAAGAGATTAAACCCTCGCCAGGCCCGCTGGTCCCTGTTTTTTGTCTGTTTTAACTTTGTTATTACCTACTGACCGTGAACCATGAATGTTATGCCTGACGCCCTCTCTTGACAGTTCTCTGACACAGAGGGTCCTAAGGATGAGGACAACATCCTTCCCCCTACATGCTTTGTAGGATCCCTCACATGGGCCATAGAAAAGGAGATCCAGGAGGCACTTAGGACCAAACCTGATCCAGGGGAAGGACCTCCTGGTAAGACCTTTGTACCTTTTTCTATTAAAGACAAGGTGTTGGACTGGTTACACTCAAGTCAGTTTTCATGCCACCCTGAGGTTTTTCGCATGACTATGCTAGCTTCAAGGTATTTTTGGTGGCCTTCTATGTCAGCCGACATCAAGGAGTTTATGGCAGCCTGTCCAACTTGTGCCAGAAACAAGAGTGGTAATCGACCTCCTGCTGGACTGTTACAACCAATACCTACACCTGGTCGTGCATGGTCGCACATTGCCATGGATTTTGTTACCGGTTTACCACTCTCTCAAGTAACACTGTCATATTGACTATAATTGACCGTTTCTCTAAAGCTGCACATTTTGTGTCTCTGCCCAAACTCCCTACAGCAATGGAGATGGCTCGCCTGCTAGTCCAACATGTTGTGAGAATCCATGGCATACCAACTGACATTGTTTCTGTTTGAGGCCCACAGTTTGTATCTCAAGTCTGGAAGGCATTCTGCAAAGCCCTAGGTACGACTAAGTCTCTCGTCTGGGTACCATCCCCAGTCCAACGGACAAACCGAGAGAAGCAACCAGGAGCTGGAGGCCTCATTGCGCTGTGTTGTGAGTAGTAACCCTTCTAACTGGAGTCAGCATCTAACCTGGATTGAATACGCTCAAAACACGCATACATCCTCTGCCATTGGTATGTCACCATTTGAAGCTTCACTGGGTTATAATCCTCCTTTATTTCCCAGTGTTGAAACAGAATGTGCAGTCCCGTCTGTCCAGCATCATGTCCGCAGGTGTCGTCGTTTCTGGAGGCAAACCAAGGAGGCGCTCTTGCGGATGGCTGAACAAAATAAAATTGCTGATAGGCATCGTTCTACTGCACCTTCCTACAGAGTTGGTCAACAAGTGTGGTTGTCAACTAAGGATATTCAACTTAAGGACACTACTCGAAAGCTGGCTCCCTGGTACATTGGACCATTCCCGGTGGAACGCATCATAAACCCCTCTGTGGTACGTCTCTCACTCCCTTCCTCTATGAAAGTACATCCTACTTTTCATGTGTCCCAGGTTAAGCCAGTTTCTAACAGTCTTCTGAGCCCTCCTTCCAACTACCCTACGCGCCCCCAAATCATCGACAATCAGCCATCCTGCACGGTCAACAAGATCCTGGATGTCAGACGACGTGGGCGTGGTCTACAGTATCTTGTTGCTTGGGAGGGTTATGGTCCGAAGGAACGCTCGTGGATCTCAAGAGCCCTCAACCTTGATCCCTCCCTCATGTCCACTTTCTACAGCGACAATCCTGAGAAGCGCATCAGATTGCCAGGAGACAATCGTTGGGGGATGGCACTGTGATGATTGGAGGTTTTGGTGTTTACCTTCTGCTTGGTTCCTGCTCCTAAGTGCACCACCTGCATGCAATCACCCTGATGACATCATGGGCTTTAAAAGTGTCTCCAGACGGATGAGTCCTCGCTGATGCATAACACCGTTTTTGGTAGTGCTTTAGCCTACAATAGTTATTGAAAGTTTAAAGTTTATTGTTACTTACCTTAATGTTTTTGCTGTTCAAGGAAACCTTCACCATTACGTCGTCTGGAGTTTTGGTCTGCCCAGGATCATCACCTAAATGAACCAAGGAAGATTTTATGGTCTTGCCACTCTGCCTGAAGAAGCCTTTTACTTCACAAAGGAAACCTCACCTCTAAGCCGACTTGTTCTTCAGAAACCTGTAAGAAAGGATTTTCATTACCTAAAATATTTATCATTCAAGATCCAATCTTTATTGAAAAAGACTCACCTGGACTCTTCCCCTTTTTTTTTCAGATCCGGACTTGTATATTTTTTCCCTGCACCTGTAAATAAAATCACTTACCTTTTTTCATTTACCTCTTGTGTTTGGTTGGTCAGTTCCACTCATACTCTTGACTTTCTGAGTTCATGTCATGAAGAAGGATAAAGGACTATGACTGATAGAGTTTTTGAGTTGAAAAGTAAGTAAAACGTTGATATTCTGTAAGAATATTTTGTGTTCGTTTACTGGAATCGTGACAAAACCACATGAATGTTGAATAGATTAAAATGTGAAAAGAATGACCACACAACCCCCGTACTGGACCTGAGCGAAGCTTCAATGCTCATGGCTGAAGCAAGCAAAGCAGCGAGTGGCACTGTTGGAAACCGGAAGTCCCGGTCTATTTATAACATGGTTCTTCAGTGCCTGGTATGCCCCCTACAGGCCCACGGCTGAATCGTAGACACTCTGAACAGCAATGCTTTCCTGATGTTTTTATTAACGGTTTTATTTAGTGTTGTCAAGGCGTTTTTGGGCATGTCACTAAACAATTTAATCAAGACATTACAATAGTTACGCAATGGTTTATAAGAGTCAAAACTTAACAAGGAAAACTAAGAAAATGGTGTGATGATTTTAAAATCAGTATCTAACCTGCCTAATAAATTCCTTCAGTTGTTAAGTTAATATATTTAGGTGCTGTTATAAAGATTTAGGGCAGTGGTCCCCAAACTACGGCCCGCGGGCCAAATCCGGCCCACCTCCCCATTTGGTCCGGCCCCCAGAACAATATCGGAGAGCATTTAGTTTTTTTCATATATGTGTATTTATATTTGATTATAAAATTGGAATTTTGCAATAAAAATGTTCCTTAGTTATGAACTATTTTCATTAACTATTATTAGTTAGTAACCATTTCATACATACACGCATATAACGTGACATTCTGTTCCACCCTTCTGCGGTCTGTGCCCCTATCTGGCAACCCCCAGAAAAAAAAATCCTAAACCCGCCCCTCTCAAAAAGAGAACTAAATAATGGCGAAAAGATTAGGTAAAAGAAAAATTGATTCAGAATGCAGGGGATTTAAGCTGCAGTGGACAAACAATTATTATTATTTTTTTTGTTCATCTGTCAAGAGGTGGTGGCGGTATTCAAAGAATACAATCTGCGGCGATACTATGAATCCTGTCACAAAGACAAGTATGATAGCTTGCAAGACCAAATGCGAACAAACAAACTCTCAAAGCTAAAAAGTGGACCGTTAGCTCAGAATACATACTTTGAAGAACCCATAGAGTTATTTGATTGTGCTTTCTGGAAAACAATAAATTTTTTAATTTAGGCACTCCTGCAATAGACACACTTTTTCTGTTACAAACTAACTCCGGCCCCCCACCAGAGAAGGGAAAAGTTATGTGGCCCTTACAGGAAAAAGTTTGGGGACCCCTGATTCAGGGGGTTACCCTGGGATAATACAGGACTCCTGTATGAATTTTTTTTTATTTCTTTAAGGTAATATGGCCTGAGCACCAGAGCTAAGTATATATTTTAAATACAAAATAAAATAATAAACAATTTTAAATGATGAGAGCTAATTCCAGACAGACCCTAAACCTCAGCACAGTGAAAGCAATCATCTTGATATCGGCACAAAAATACATTAACTAAACAACATCAGTGTTTTACTTTTCCACTCAAACTCTCCAGCTGTCTTTCGTCCTTCTTCTACAATGTGGTGCATTGCTGCTGCCACCAGCTGGCTTCCATTTTAGTATAACTTATGTTTTAACATAATTTTTGTTGTGTTTTTTTTTTTGTGTTGTTTTGTTTTGAATTTAGTTGAACATTCTGGGCCACCATAGCTAAGTACCCCTTAGGAAAAATGACTCATAAACCACACAGAAAGTGATGATTGGATGTACATCTATAACTGATTAACATTTGGACCCAGTTCAAGATGGTCACCACAGCTAATCCATCTTCAGGACACAAATGCTAAAACTCAGTTTCACTTATCATTGGAACATGGAGAGCTACTTCCATTTGTGTTCCTAAACAATCTTTGCTGCTTATCCTAATAGGTTTTTGAGATTGTGCTGTAGTAGACTCATTTTTAATTAAATAAACACACAATCTGAAAAATAAATAGATACTGGGTTCATACGGAGTCATACAAATGCTCAATACACCAAGTGAATAATTTAAATCATTCAAAATAACTGTGTGCCTAATCAACAGACTACTTCAATTTGTCCACGGCAGATGACCAGGGGATGTATTTGTGCATCTTTCTAACAATAACTTATAATAAAAAAAGAAAAAAAATAATAGAGAAGTTATACAAGTGGTGCTTCTGCAAAAAAAGTGTCTTAATTGATGTAACATCAAACTATGACAACTACACAGATGTGCTTGTTTTGCTCATTGCACCGTACGGGTAATTAGGACTTCTCCTAACTGGTTTGTTCTGTTTCAGAATGGTGAAACGGGTCAGTGTCAGCTCTGCAACAAACTGACTCCTGACATCTTGATGAGTAATAACAGCGCAGGTTCATGTTGTTGCAGTTGGAATTTTTGTGTCTGTTTGTGTGCAAGTGATTGTGTTCCTCTGTCCTTCCTGCTCCTTCACACATTTGCATCCTGCATTGGCTTCATTCTCTTTGCTTAGAGCTAATTGGAAAGTGAAATTGCTTTTCAGATTGTTTCAGCCCGCACCGGCCGACCCAATTAGCTCAACGATTTTTAACGCTGGGAAGAGATCCATGCCTAAACGACGTGGCTAATTTGAATGAGTATTTCAAACCCATGTCTGCAATTAATGTCATTTACATATGTAATGTGTTGGCTTGATTACTTAATTATGTCGGCGTTAACGTGGTGATGTCACTGACAGGTGTCTTTTAGAGAAAAGGTGTGGAAACCCACGCCGACGTTGTACTGCAATCATAGAAACTGTGGCTCCACCTGAAATTTAGAGCTGCCGAGCTCCTGCAGCCTCAAACTTCCACATCTATTCCTGTCAAGTACATTCACTGTCATCCCCTGGCTTGTCACGGACCGGCAGGTATGGATTTTCTTTCCAGTTAGCACATACAGTCTCATACTATTGTCATGTGGTAGCCACTATTTTAAGCAGGTGCCTAAAACCTGAGTATTGAATGTTTTTTTTTACTCTTAAGAATCAAAATAAAATATTTGATGCAGTTTCTTTTTTTCATTTAGTTTAAACCCCTTCACTGCATTATAAGTGATTTAAACGAATAGATGTTGCTCAAATGTGCCTGTTGTCATTTTACCTTTACTTCTGAAGCTTAACCTGCCTACTGAGTAAATCTGTGGGAGAAAAAAAAAAGCCAAAAATGCACTAGCTGCTGGGAAAAGGTYCAGAGATGGGAGGGCTGATCGGTAAGTCGGCAGCTGGTAGAATCAAAATGGAGAGGCACAGTTGTAAACGGTGCTGGCCACAGAGCTATCTTTTGAGTTTGAGGATTTTTTTTCACCTTCAGAATCCCTTGAAGCAGGATCTGTGGACAAGTAGTGGGGGGACCACAGAGGTTCCTGAGCTCACGGTTGGAGTCGCGCGCTCCTGCTGCAGTAAAGCCTGCAGCAGATGTTGCAAGTCGAGGCAGTCAAAGTGTAACATATGGTCAGTAAGAATAAAAAGAATGCAGCCCATGAACACTGGTTTGTTTTTCTAACACAAAAAATAAATAAATAAAAAAGTAGGGATAAACCGATTGCAGTTTTCTGGCGGAGCACCGATCTTCAAAAATGTGACATGCCGATTCAGTTTTTGGCCGATAAAGATTTTTAAAATAGCTGACACTCTCAGGTGTTATAAGGTTGCGATACACTTTGATGTGTTCCAATCTTATTTTATTGAAAAACATTGAATAATGCCTTTGAAAAAGTATGAAGTTATTTTAACTGGACGTGAGTGCTCACATCAGAACAAAAAGGGACAGTGGCAGGTTTTCACACCTTTGTGGAGGCAGATGAGAAGCCAATCTTTTCCACTTTCTCTACGTATCGTCCAATCTCACAAAATTAAGGAAATTATGCCAATAAATCGGCCGGACGATTTATCGGTGCACCCCTAAAGGTAGATGTTTGGGAAATATTTAAAACGATCGTTAGGCTGATGGTCCTCTGTGAGCAATAGGTGATAATCAGAACACTAACGATCGGTCATTAGGCTGATGGTCCTCTTTCACATGTGAACAAACAGTTTTTATTGTCAGTGTTAAGTCTGTTTCTCCACCATGTGGAGGCACTCCTTTGAGGGCTAAGCTTACCTGTAACTCCTTAAACCAAAGAGGTTACAGACAAAACATCTTTGAACAAAGAACTCATGCAGGGGACCCACTCAACTTTTTTTTAGATTTTTTTTACCTGGATTACTGAGATGCATCATGACATTTGGCAAATATTGGCATCACTTTTTTAGGTTTGTGATTGGATTTCACTGATTTTGAATTGAGGGAAACAATGCAAAGGGGATTAAAAKATGTTATTTGTTAATACATTTTTCTAAAAGCTTGCATCCATGTCAAGATGAAAAAGTTATAAATTATTTGCAAATGTCAATGCTAATATATTATAAATTTCAACACCTGCAAACAAAAAGTTAATTTTACATTCTGTCAAAAAGTCATGATTACTCAGAACCATATCAGCTGTAAAATCAGTCATGAAAACAGATTAAAGGATAAAGAGGAACATGTCCAAAAGTAAGGATAATGGTTAGCCAGGCTGCTCTCATTATAGGACAAATTTTTAAGGTAAATAAAATTCTATAATAAAAAAAAAATAAGATTTTTTGTACCAACAATTAAACCTCAACACTTATGAATGATATTTTTTTACTTTGCTGTTTTTATTTATTTTATTTTTTCAATAAAAGTCTGTTTTACCCCTGTGTTTATGTTTGATTTCAAGACTAAAAAGGCACTAAATAATCATACATTTTTGAGAAAAAATTACTAACGAGCAGACTATTCCTTTAATAGACTCAAGCTATCTTTTTCAAAGTTACAACTTTTAGCTTTTAGAGACGTACCAATCAGCTTTCCAGGCTGAGTTCAGTTTTTGTAAATCTCTGAGCTGCCAATTCCAATTTGAGCCAATTTCTCTCTGAGAACTGAATCTCACAACATACTCAAGATTTGTTTTTGTACTTTCTCGTTGAGTTTAAAATTTGACTGTGCATTCACGTAATTTCCCAAAGAAGTGTAGTGCTTTAGYTATCTGATTCAATACCAAGTGTCCCAGACAAAAACATAATTATTTTACAATTGTACATGTGCAAAATGCTTGTGTGCATTTTAGTGCAAGACTCTTGTTCCAAACTCAATTCTGGGGGCAGTAAAWGCAACAATAAGCTGGTTTTCAAAGTACCAGTAAACACAGGAAGAAGATTGTTTGCGTACGGAATTAAGATAAACTGCTTACCACCTCTTAACTTTGAAAATGTAGCAAAAGCAGCACGTGAACTACACTCCCAGARATTGTTACAATCAGCTGTTTGGGAACAAATGTGGGTTCTTGGTTCACAATGAAGATGGAGAAAAGGAACAGGATTTTGAGCAGAAAWTCCCTCAATTTTTGTCATTTTCTCTGCAAACTAGCACAGCTTTTTTTTTTCATTTCCAGGTCAAAAATCTAAACAAATCTAAACATCTATATATTGTTTGAGGTTTGTTCTTTAAAATTACATCAGAAATTCCTTATTAGAATAACACTAAAACAGGATTCATAACAAATATTAATGAGTTATCCTGATTAGGAAGACAAATGAAGTCACAGCTCTGGAACAACTCATGARATCAGGATGATCCAGGTAGCTTAGAATTTGTAAAGTATTACAGTATAACTCATTTTAAAACTATTTTAAGCACCTTTACATTRTTTAAACCTGTTAAATATGTCATCAATAGCAGTAGACCTTTGGCATTGATTCTTTTTAATATCCTTTGCACATCCTCAGACTTAATTTTTAAATTCCTTACAGATATTACTAATAGCTTATTTGAATCCCCTCTTTTTATCTTTCAATTACAGAATTATTGTTTGCATTCTTTATGTGTAGAATCTAGTGTTAAAAGGTTTAACACTCGGTCGAGAATGTGAACAATTATAATCTAATAAAAGCCAGTTAAAAAGAATTTGGGGCCTCATTTTATTGCAACATACTAATTACAAAGACTCATTTGTAAATCCTTTTTTCTTGAAGGGTTCACAAGCTCCCAGTCCAATAATCCCAAGAGCAACAGTTCAGGAAGTGTAGCAATTATTCTTTAATATCAATGGTAAACAGGCTGCATGTGTAATTAATATCCTTCATCAGGTTTTCATTCCAATTTTTCAAGAAGTCTATTACCTGAACGGCACATTTGTGCCAGGATCGGTGTTGGCTAATGTTTAAGATCAAATGGATGGAAACAAAACAAGGAGGGCTGCCGGTAATGCAGCAAACACACCACAATGTGCTCTTTGATTTCCTCTGATTTAAAACCTGGTGGAAAAATCAATATAAGGAATTAAGTCTTATTTACACACGCACCTGACACTGTGGCTCACTGCAAGGTGTCAACAAGCTATTATTGTTTCAGGAGCAGACTCCTTTTGTGTAGCTGAATGGGAAATTAAATATTGGACGTTTAGCTTTAACAGTAAACCTGCCAGAGTGCTGGGCTGCCTTTATTAAGGCAAACGTTTTGGTTAGTTTATATTTACCTTCAAGTTTTTTTTTTAAATACAAAAATTAATGTAAACAAATGCATGCATTTGTGTAARGAATAGAACAAAATAAGATATTTTTTGGCTTCCATCAGCTATAAAAACATAATTTTAACAAAATAGAAATCATCAAAATGWTGGAAGTCTCTCCATCTGCTGTGGRCTGTTAAAGATTCCCTGTCAGCAGAAATCAAACTTTGAATCTGGAGCAGAATATATTACTCCCATCACCCACAGTCCCTCGTTTCCCAGAGTGAACCGTTTGTTGAGAGAAACATTAAAGGTTTTCTCTGTGAACATGTTTTTGCCCTCAGGGTTACACAAACTCACTAGCTAGCTTGCTAGCTAGCTGTCTCTCCTTGAGCGCACCTGTGCCTCTCCTGTAGAGTCAGACACTGAAAATTGAGGTCATGATCCTCGTGAGTATGTGAGTCAAGATGCCTCGGTGGAAATATCTCTCTTTACTCTCTATTTCACTTTAAATCTCCTTGAAATATCTATTTAGGAACTTTCTGCTTTTTCTTTTTGTCATCGAGAATCCCAGGCAGCCAATTTAGCATTATACCCATGTTTCAGTCCCCTTGAGTATTTTCTTCTTGCGCACATTTAATATAGCACAGCATTGCCTTTAGGTTTGTAAATAAATATATGGTAACGCTTGTATCTGTATGCTCCACTTTTGATATAAGCCCTTATATAAAATTAGCTATAGAGTGAGTTAACAAATACCCTTAATATTACAAAGGGTATAAAAGCATATTAGGGGAGACCAGGGACAGCTGCAACACTTTTTTACAATTGACTCTGTTACTCAAAGATGGTTTTAATTAGAAAAAACAAATTTTAGTACAATAAACTTACATCTATCTGTTAATAGGCAAAATCATTAATAGATGATTAAAGCGTGTACTTTCTTCACAATTTGCATTTGAAAATGAAACGTCAGATGTTGCAACTTGTTTGGGGGTGGTTGCAACATATTATTAATTCAATATATTTTACTGTAAATATTTTTATTATTATTTTTATGTTTATATTATTGCTAAATTAATAAAAACTGTAAGTTATAATGTTATTACAGTGTTATTTATTCTTTTTGATCAAATGACAAATATAGATTTGCCTTGATGAGGAGACCTTACATACAGATGTCAAAGACTCAAATCGATATAAAATACAGTTTATTTTTGAGACAAGGATAACAGAACAATTAACTTTTGTTATAATGTTATTACAGTGTTATTTATTCTTTTTGATCAAATGACAAATATAGATTTGCCTTGATGAGGAGACCTTACATACAGAGGTCAAAGACTCTAATTGATATAAAATACAGTTTACTTTTTGAGACGAGGATAACAGAACAATTTGTGAGGCAATTAACTTTTGTTTTGCCTGTTGTCACTGTACGCCTACATCATGCAAAATTTACATTGAAAGAAACTGGGATTTTAAAACCATTGTTGAAAAAAACAACTGCAGAAAATACTTCTTAAACACTTTTATGTTTTAAACTATAAAATTGTCATGAATACCCAATACTCTTTTAAGTGTAAACTTAATTTCAACATTTTAAAATCATCTGAATGTGCTCTGTTTTTATATGGATTTATCACATGGAGACAGTTGCAACAGTTGTTGCAATTGTCCCCCTTCCTGTCAGCCATGATAAAACCTCATGTGTTAGCTAAATAAGCTGATCTGGATACATGTTAACTATATTAGTTAAAAGTCAACATATCACTTTGTAAGAAAAATACGTGTTCAAAGACTGAAGTCAATATAAAACCACCACTGTTAACTAATATGATTTTTAGAAGGAATAAAACCATATAACACCAGAATTCTGGAGTGGGGGGTTATTGTCACATGAGCTGACAGGAAACCACACACTGCCGACAAACCAGGAAGTTGATCCATTTATAGAGTCTTCAATGCCTGCGTTCGCCCCCCACTGACCTACGGCTGAATCACAGGCATTCATACAAAATTCTCACCTAATGTTCTCATAACGTTTGATTATGTGTTGTTGTAGATATTTCGGACATGTAACTAATCAAAACATAATAGATTAAACATTGTCAACATTATAAACAAGAAAACCTAAGAATATAGTGTTGTGCTTCTAACATCAGTACTAACCTGTAATAACTATAAATTTCTTCAACTTCTTTAAACCATATAAGTTTGAGCTGGATCACAAAAACAGTGACAACAGTATAACAAAATAAAGCTGGGCAAAAAAAAAATTACTTTGGTACCTCAAAGACAGTTTTTTTTTTTTCAAATAAATCCTGGTTTAGTTTTTGAAACTGCTTACTTTTTCTCTGCAAGGCGGGGCATCTAACTGAGCATGTACACTGTGAGTGTCATCACTCTAGCTTGTTTCTGTTTGGAGAAAAATTATGTGTTGCAACTGTCCCTTGTTGCTACTGTCCCCAGTCTCCCCTACTGTCTCTAGAACACCTTGCAGTAACAATGTTCCATTACTTGTATAAGACAATACATAATGTATTAATTAAATAAAATTTACAGCTGTTACCTAAAAAAAACTTTTCTCAGGGATCTTTTTACTGCAATGCTCAAATTGATTTTTTTTACATGGACGTTGACATTATATTTTTAATGTGACCTCCATCAAACTCTGTGTGTGATCTCTCAACAGCACAGACGCAATCCACATGCGCAGAAAATGACAGGATGTCACATTCAACATGTTACTTACAGTATATAAGTAAATATGGATGCTTCATATTAGCATGTGTGAATCGATTCTAAGGTTGCTGTACAATCAGAGCAGATTGTAGAATTATCTGACATGCTTGTTTTGTCCAGTGTTCACACTTGAACCATCCTCTGGAAGGCTTCTGCATCACAGCTTTGTATCTATGGAATGAATCAGCATGCTGGAAGTAAAAACAAACTAAAGCACTGATCCGGCAACTTTAGTATCAGTTTGGTCCAAGACAGACTTACTATCCTGTTTCCTATGTCATCCAGGATATGAAAAATTAAAGTAACAAAGACAAAGCAACTGYACTTCTGTTCTGTACCTGAAGATGTGCAGAGTTAAACTGCTCAAGTTTGGTATCATTATTCTAACTCTGGGGTGTGAAAGTCATTTTGACTGAGGGCCACATGAGTGTTATGTGGCCCTCAAAGGGCCAGTTGTAAATAACTGAAGATTCATGCTTAACTTTGACTAAACAGGAAATGTCTCTTTCCTAGTCTCATTGCTAAGGCTGAATGCTAACAAACAATAACTGAGCTCTACATGGTATTTTCTGTGTATAAACAGTGTTTAAATATCTTGTAAACACTGAATACTACGTAAAACAGACTAAATGTGAAATAATGAATACCAAAATACTATAAAAAATAATTAGCTGCTGTCTTGACTTCTGGATCCTCCCATTTTTCGACAGGGAATTCCCATGCATAATAGACATTCATTAAGGGTGATGTAGTTTATGGTCAATGCTGACTTTAAAACAGCTTATTTTGAGGCATTACTGTATTACAGGGCTATTCAATCAAATTGACAGGCTGGATGGGAGTCAGTTTGAAGTGCTTCTACTTGGATTGATCCACTCACCCCCACCTAACGGAAGAAAAAGTCAGATGAAATGCAACATGAGCATTCAAACTGTAGTTGCTTTGAAAAACCTGGGTCGGATTTATAAAAGAAAGAAAATAATTTGTCACGCTCAGTCACTTAAAGATCAGATTTGAGTCACAGTGTGAACATAGCTGTTAAATGTGAATACACCTGACTCATTTGAGGAAGTCTTTTTAAAAGCACTGCTGCTAAACTACCATCAGCCCCTGTTCAGTCTGCYCTCTGTGAGTTGGGTTTGTTTTGTGTCAGATTCATCCCCACCCACACTGAGAGACAAATTTAAGTCCCAACTGTTTGCTTCACTGAAGCGAAGAGCGAGAATGCTGTCCAGACAAAGCAAACAGACCTTCACCTCCAGACTGCCTCTGTGTGCTTTGTTTTGCATCTGGCTGTGGCTCTTTTACTTTTCTTTGTCATGATCTTGTCACTTTTGGGATTGTTGTGTTTCATTGTACAGGTTTTGGTTCTCCWTGTTGTCCTCTGTCTCTTTTCGATTCAGGTTGCGTTTTGTGCAGCATCTCTGCCGTTTTGTGTTTCTTTGTTCACTGTTTTTTTGGTCATCAATTTGTACTTCCCCCCCTCTTAAACCAGGGAAATATTTATTCTCTGTCATATTATGTCTCATGTAGTTAATGTTATGTGGCTGAATTTCTATGTATTTGTTGTTGTTTTGTCTGCTTAGAGTCRGTTTGTATCTTTCTTGTCATTTTCTGCCTGCCTGCAGCTATTTTGTGTGTATTTGTGGTCATTTTGTGCCTCTGGATGATTMTGTTTGTCTTGTGTGTTGTGTACTGTTGTGCTTCTTTTAGATGGTAAATGTTTTTTGAAGCTACTCTGTATCACTGTCTGGTTGCTTTAGGTCTTTGCAGACATTTTATTTCTTCTCAGACAGTTTGCATCATGTTGTGTTCTTTTCAGTGCCTCTGAGTGGTTGTTTACTCTCTCATGTATTGTTGTGTTGTTCCTTTGTATTCACTTTGTGCCTCCTTGTTGTCAGTTTGCATCATTGTGTCAGCATTCCACTATTGTTCATTGCTCTGTGCTTTATTGGGAAGTGACTGGCTTTAAAAGGTGAAACTGTACTTGGATAAAGGACAGACTGACCTCTTGTCGTCTGAAGGGCCTCCTAAACAAAAACAARATCTTGAAATATWGGATTGGGTGTTGATGTAGCATAAATTTTATCAAGGTATCTAAATACTGTAGTAATATCACTTACAATACTGTAATTAAAAATGTCACATAAGCTAAAAAATAAAAAAGTAAACGTCTAGTTTTGTTGCCCTGTGATGGGTATTAAGTTGTCTATTTACACCTAAAACTAGCAACCTTTATGAAATTTGCATCAGTAAACTCTATTAAACCAGTAACATTTCAATATGAGTTTCATTATTTTTGTTAACCTTCACAACATTGCATCATCCATCAAACAGCTGGTTAAAATTAAAAGCCTCCCATACCATTTAGGGATCACATCATTAATGCCTTTCATACCAGATTTTTCAAAATAAATACCCATTTAATGAGAAATGAAAAAGTAATAGGTGTTTTGGTCAAACATATAAAATAACATGTTTATCACGCAATACTGTAACATTTCATATAATCTGTTAGCAGTTGGAGTATGTGTTGGGAATGACTGTCAGCCACTGCCGTGTCAAGTTGTATCTCAAAATCTGTAATGAAATAAAAACAAGTCTGGCTGTTTATGAGAAATGTTGCGAACAAATGAACAGAGTTCTTATTAATAATTATTGGCAAGGGTTCTGTATTGTAAATTTAATTCTGTGAGTTTGAGCCCAAGTTGCACCAGGAAGGACAGCAACACTACCACACCTAAGTTTAGCCTAATATTGTTAAAACTGATTGAGCTATATCCTTTTTAGTTTCTTCCAAGGCAGCCATCTTGAATTGGGTTGAGTTAGGTTAATCAGCTGTACGGGGTGAGTCAACAGTCATAGAACACCTTTTTATTTCATAAAGAAAAGGGAAAGTGACACATCTGAATACCCCAGTAAGTGATGGGTGAAGAGGCCCCTTTGGAAAAACTTGCCTTTGATCCAATATAGTGCCTTTAAAATGGCGGCCATGTTTTGGACATAGATTAAAGACATGCCTCGTCACCCATTACTTGCTGGGGTATTTAAGATACTGTATGTTCTTTTTCTGTCTAAAATGAAAAGGTGTCTTGTGACTTTTGACTCACCCTGTTCTCGTCAACCCAAATATTACTTCCTGAAAGTTTATCCGAATCTGTTCAGTGGTTTGTGAGATATTTTGCCAGAGCCACAGACAAACACACACACAAAACATTACCTCTCTTCTGCCTACGCTTTTGGCTGCGGGTGATAAAAAAGAAAGAAGTAGGGAAAGCCTAACCCCGTCTCAAATAAATTAACCTTGGGCAGTTTCTTATAATAAAAAGCTGGTGCCGTGGAAGCAGTGGGTCACACCAGGAGAAAACAAACAGTAGCCGAGCAGACTGGTTATTATAGAGAGCCCGTGATCCACAAAAATAACAATCTCCTCCTCCGGTGTAAATCTAACAACACCCACTTTCCCTCGGTGTGCTCCCTAAGCAAGCACACCTTTAGATTTCAGCTGGAAGGTTTACACCTGAAAAGATTTAGAGGCTAGATGTATCTTTAACAAGAACCCTCCACATGAGACATGTTGATTCTGCAACGTTTTACGCTGTTTTGTTTAAACCAGTATTATCTATTATTCCTGAGTTTTGTTCTGCTAAGCAGCACCAATCAGTAAATTCTGAATAGCATTTTTAATTTAAACAGAATTACAGATGTAATTTGGATGAGATTCCTGATTCAAACAAGGGCTCATATTGCATTTGTCCCTGTCAATAAACGGCCAGTTTGTCGGCACACGAAAACGCCCACAGCTGGTCAGGAGCAGGTGAGGGACAGCTGAGCCCAGCAGGAGCACGGCGAGAACAGCTGATCCCTGCAGAACCAGCTTGAAGCTGACCCGGAGGGAGATTCGCCGCTGTAATTGTGGTCCCTGAGGTAATTTAGGCAGGACATTATCTGCTTCGATGGCTCTCTGCAGCATCTGGAGGCCTCCGCCACCTGCTTCGGCAGAGGCTCCACACCATTTCTCTGCCTCTTTTTTCTCTTTTTCAGCTGACATCACGCAGTCCTTTAGATTTGCCCGTGAAAAACTGGGATCAAGTTGTTGACTTTGTACCTGTGCCTTGGTGCTGAAGTCAGCTCCTCGAACACTCTTTCTCACTAACAAATGAGAAAAACAGTTTGCTGAATTAATTGCTGCAAGCAGTCCTCCACTGTTAATACGGTTGCAGGCGAAAATGATCTGCCCAATTAGATAATGTTCCTCCATTTATTAGGTCGTCTAGTCCTGGTCCTCTCTAAATTAACAGCAGTACTTGCTTTTAAATCTAAATAATAAAATAATAAAATAAGGTTTACCCTCGGTTCTTGTTATGCTAATTGCAAATTGACATTAGCTAGGTTTTCTGTATTTTATTTATAATGACTTTGGATATCTATTTTTATGTTAAAACCGTAATATTTTTTGTGAGTTATTTGATGTGGTGTGTTCTGTGCAACTACATATTTTATTAGAATATAAATATATGTTTTCACACTGTAAAAAATTACAGAGATAGTTTKTATATTTTAAAGTGGGGTTCKGTGGAATYACCATGAACAGTTATCATCTGACCTGTTGCAGATAGCTTTTTCATTGGTTTTACTTTGGAAAAAATAGTTTAATTTTGACTGATTTGATGAGTTAACAGCAATTACAAATGGGACCTATGAACCAAAGTGGGCTGTTGTAAAAACTATAAAAAATACAAGTTTGTGCAAACAACATYTTACAAACCTTTACATTATTGTTATTTTTGCAATACATAGTATTTACAAATAATCTTTTGAGTTTTTTAAGTATAATAGTGGTGACAGCAACTAGCTGTAACACTTACAGCACAGCTATGGGCACTTTCAACAGGAATTTTCTAATATTTTTTCAGGAAAAGCCAAGTAATACAACTGCCTGATTCTGAGGTTAAAGAAATAGCATTCAAATCACGACAATTTTGAGATTGGAGCTGTTTAAATGTTAAAAGTGTTAACTAGTCAATCTTGTCAGAATTCAACCCTTTTTCTCCAAAGTAGAGCTATTTGAAGAGCTATTTACAACAGGTAAGATGTTAATTATTCATGACATTCATTTATATCTAATGGCTCATGCTGTAATGGTGGAAAGAGAGCGTTTGAGGTTGTGAAATAAAAATATTCCCACAAAAGTCATATAGAAATACTATTCAGTCTGCTCTGGAATGTCATCAGCCACAAAGCAATCATGTTCCTGATTTATTTATTTACTTACTTTTTTTTTATTTTGCTCTTGTGAGTGTTATTGTCTGGTTAAATATTACATTCAGTTTTGTGAATCAACACTGATGCATTTCAATATGCATACATAAGCCAACACTTTCTGTGGTATTCCAAGAAGGAATTGGGTAAAAGCAGGACAATCCTCTCCGGCAAGGTTATTTCATTGCTTTGGGCCGCAAGGCCTTACTTAGAATAAATGTTCTAATGTCACATTTGTCAGCTGAGGTTATATGACTTCAAAGAGGATCTTCCTTTAAAAGTGATCATTATCTCATCCAGTGGCAGCATTTTGGATGCAGCATAAACTTCTTGGAAGCATGGGATGATGGGATCCAGCACCTTGAAGTGTGTCACGGCCTGGCTGCCACCTCTCAAAATACATCTCGTTATTTTAAAAGTGCTAGAAGGACAAGATCAACTTAAATCTATTTCTGGGCATCACCTTTCCAAATCCTGGTGTGTATGCTAGCTAAAACTAACACCCAGACCACGTTCCAACTCATTTTTATTTTTATTTTTTTGACCAGAGAAGCGTCCATCTCCTGGACAGTGACATTGTGCCACTCATTAAAGCAGGACTTTGGCTTGACTGACTGACCAGGTGCTGATGAGCCTACCTGTTTGTTATGTGAGCAATGTCCAGAAATCTTCTGTCAGGAAGAGGGACAGAAAATGACAAGGCTCTGCATCACTCCCTCCTAGATAACCCACAGTCTGCTTAAAAGCACCAGATTCAGTCCTCAAACACCTCATCAGCATCCAAAACACCACCAGCCCTTAACTTCACCTTTGTCCAATCAGCCCCTCCTACTCCTCTTCCCTCCTGCTGCAGGTAGATGCCCACCTTCGCTCCTCTCCCGCCTTGCCAACCACTAGTTGCTGAGGTAAAATTAGCAGCCATCACATTCTCCGTTACTCTTCTTCGCAAATGATCATTTCCGTACAGTTAATATTCTGAATCATCATCAGCCGAAACAAGCTGTAAAAYCCAGTGGTGGATCTAGGATTTTTCCGAGTAAGGGGCCATCAAGTGGCCACAATTTAGGACCACAATAAGGGGCCAAGTATTTCTTCAACATCCTTGCACATAAATCCTCGGTTTTGGTAAGGTGTATAAATTTAAGTGGTCACATGTTACAACAATTGTAATGTAATGTAATGTAATTAAATATAAGCTTCCTTATCAATTTCACATGCATTTTTACTGTACATGGATAAAATACTCTCAAAGCATGTGAGAAAAGGAAGCCATTGTTTGCCAATTGAAAGACYTTTTTTGCAAAATTGTTCGAGTCTTTTAAAGAAGAGAAGACTGCTGCAAGATTGATTCATGCTGGACTTTACTATTTGACTCATTAGTGCCTCTAGTGTTTGTTCATGAATCTGCATCCACCATCATCACTCTCAGGCAAAGGACAGATGCGTGACAGGACAGGGGCACTTCAGGGAGCCAATCAGATTTCAGCAGGGGCCCATGCCCCTGTGGCCCCGCCCCTAGAATCCCCCCTTTGTAAAGTGTATTTTCTTATAAAATAAATGTTGGACTCATCTCAACCCAAAACACAATTCCACCAATCTGCTCAGCAAAACGTCACTGGTTTAGCATTTAGTTGTTATATCATTCTGATATTCTTATTACTTATATTTCATACAAGAACATAAATAAATGTTTAAGAATTTTTTTCTGCCCTCTAGAGACGATAATCAGAAAGAACAATCATGTGTGTGTTTAGGAATTTAAAGGTCTGTTTATTCTGATGATAGCCTGGTTAAAACCAGACCCTTGTCCTTTGCTATGCTTCGTACGAAGGTCTGGACTCTCGGCTATAMAGAAGTGATTCTTGCTGGAGGCGTGGCTTCTGTTGAAGTTTAAAATGATTGGATCAGTTGTGTATGTGTGTGCCAGCTCCACTGTGAAGGAGGCTAAGCTTTTTTTGTCACTTCAGTAGAAAACAAAAACRAAATATTAGTTTGTTTAGTWTATTTATTTCTTCATCATCAGTGACTTTTTTTTWAAGTGAAGAGAAAATAGAGACACAGAGAAAAACAGAGGAGGCTAAGCAAAAAACAACCCTACTGAGAGGTGAGAAGTACCGAGCCAAACAAGACAGCTGTAAATGATGCTGTAGCCTTAGACTAATTTAATTTAATTTGGAAGCCTTATCAACACGGACTGGCTTCATTCACTTCCTCCACTGCCATTGCTAAACTAACTAGCAGACACTGTGCAGAAAATCAACGTTGTCATTCAACATCCTGSCTTCTGTTCTCTGATTGGCCAGAACAAAATTCTCCTGAAGAAATCCTTGTCTATGGGAGAAGTCCCAGACGGCGCAGTGAAGGGAAACRAGAATTGTGCAGAACTGCATAGGAAGGCAAGGGCCAGTTTATTCTGATGACGTCACTGTTGCTAATCTGCGCCAAAAGGGTTAAACTATGATAAATTTCAATAGACTGATGTGAAAACTATGCCTTTTTATGCCGAGACGTGTGATAAAACAGAAGCTGTACACAGAACAAGATCATTTTCTGGGGTTATTTAACTCCTAATGAAACTAAATTACCCTCATTTACCTATGTTCACAAGTAATTCCTCTTTAAGTAGGGAAAACAAATAAAGCTGTTGTTTAACAAGACCTTACTATAATCTACTGAGCCTGTTTGTTTTCTATATTGATTAAAAAGCCCAAATTTTCAGTAAGAAAACACAAAGAAATGTTTCCTTTTTTTGTACCTCTCTGCAGCCTAATGAGTTTGAAAATATTCTCAGCATATATAAATTCATACGTTATATTCAACACAAATGTTTCTACAAAATAATAAACAACTTGAAACACAAATCTCACTTCACTTCTTTCAAAGATTTAAATAAAAGAGGCTGGAAAGCGGCTCAGTTTGACCCTATTCTTCACATACGGGTTTAATTGCCCAGAATATGAGTTGTGAGATCAAATTAACAGCTCAAAAAATGGGCAGTTAAGTGCTCAACTCTCATTTCAAAAGGATAAATTAAGCTGTGTGTGTCAGAGACACAGAGCTAAAAGAGAACCTAAAATGTAAAATGAAAGCTGCTTTTAGGTTAATTCTGCAGCTCATTTGCACCTAATTTATTAGAAACACAGAATCCTAATGCAGCCAGCAGTTTATAATACTGATAATATTCTCTGTTTAAGCTCATTTGGAAAGCTTTGGGTCTAATTGGGTTTCTGTTGAAATGTGCAGTTTGTGTAAATTGAATTTGGTTCCCAGAACACCTGTTTTTTTATTATTCTGATAATTTCAGTCACTGAGACTCCAGGATGTAAACCAGCTAACATCCTTAATACAGTTTAACAGCTCCACATCCGCCATAATGATCATATAGTTAAACTCTCATTTCTCTGCAGGCCTGTTAAATTATGCTGCATTAGTTTCTGTTCAATGTATCTGATAAACTGAAGTGTGAACAAGCAAAGTTCTACAGCTGCAAAGATAAATGTTGTTACACTCCTGCGAGTAGGTTTTTTTTAGAAAGCAACGACAAAATGAAACGCCTGGGAGTCGCAGTGAGTCGTTTTAAACAGTTTTTGGCTTATATTTTGTCTGTCTGTTGACACAAAACTGTATGTCTCATTTAAAAAAAACGAAGCTGCCTGAAGTGAATCACACCGAATAAGAGATTTAGTTTTGTTTTAAATTAAGGCGATGTATGTTTTAAAAAAACAAAGCCACGGCTCTGATTTATTACCATTTTAGTAACTATTTTATTGTTTGTTTTTATTAAATCATCAAT
Source organism: Austrofundulus limnaeus (assembly GCF_001266775.1). Taxonomy (NCBI): domain Eukaryota; kingdom Metazoa; phylum Chordata; class Actinopteri; order Cyprinodontiformes; family Rivulidae; genus Austrofundulus; species Austrofundulus limnaeus. The sequence goes on along the minus strand of NW_013953936.1, from coordinate 13,667 downwards.
AAAAGGATACAGTAAAGCATATTTTATTTGTCGGAGCAGGATTTGGAAGCAAACCCTCTGTGTGAATCACAATCAGAGTTCAGACAAACACTTTGTGAGAGAGTAGCTAAAACTTTAAAATAGAGTTGCAAACTCAACCCCTGCGCTGGGGGCGGAGCTTAATGACAATGTATCATTTATGAAGTCATTGCACAATATTTTTTTATTTCCCCAACATCATCCATCTGAACATCATTTATTATGGTTTCTATTATTTCCATGTAATTTGATYGATTAAAAAGGATTTAGTCAACATAATGTTTGTAATTATTTTTTTTCCTTACAACCTTTCAGCTACTGATGATAAACACTGTACATATACAAGTACTGTAAATACTGTATAAACATATACRGTATGTTGTGATTCTAAAAAAATGTGTAAGCATTTTCAGTAAGTAATTATTCAAGAAAAACTTTTTAAGTATTTGGACTACTACATTTATATAAAACACTACGTTTTTATGTTTTTAATGTATTTTTGTTTCATATTTCATCCATGTTTTCAATGGTCAGGCCAAATGTGCCATTAAAAAGTTTGATATTATATTTGCGGTAGCTTTTACATTTACAGTATTAATTTATTATAAAAATATGGTCACCACCACACTAACAATATATGTTCAAATGTGACCCAAATCAGGTTTTTCTCCTGACAGCGTAAACGTGACAAATCCAATTATTTTTTTATCCGACCCAGGTCTTTTCAGTATGTGGTGCTAAACCAAATACATATCAGTCTGAATGCTGACGTCTGATTTCATCTGACTTTTACATCTGTGACGTGGGGGTGAGCAGATAATATTGACACCAACCTTGAGTCACGTTTAAATCTTGTAGCTCCACATGCCTTCAGCTACAGAACAGAAGTCCAGTTGCTTCGTCTTTGTTCGTTCAATTTTCCATGTCCTGGATGACTGAAATATATGACAGTAATGTTTCTCTCTCTTGGACCATATCGACACTAAAAATTACTGAATTGATGCTTCCTGCACATCGATTTGATCCATAAATACACGCTGAACCGGAGCACCTGACCAGAGGCAGGTTCAAATARGAACACTGAACTAATCAAGCATGTCAGAAAAATATTTAAGCAGCTCTGACTGCACAACTTCAGAATCAACATGCTAACATGTAGATTGGGCTAAAGCTCAGTAAACAGGCTAACGAAGGTGCTACAGTGTTGCTGTCATGGGGCCACAAAGGGATAGCACAAGTACAACAGTCATTTCAGCCCTCAGTGTTTCATAAGGTCGTTACATTTGGCCACTTCAGTATGGTTCATCAGGGTCCCCCTTCAGCTCAGGATCCTTTACAAATGCCTACATGACTGCCATAACATATTTATTTAATATTCAAAGTGTATTAAACTGATGGTTTACAAAACAGGTACAAAAATGATTGCAGGCTGCAATCGAAGAGAATTTGTCAATTTGGCTGCAAATCCGGGACATTCTGGCTAATACAAGGCAACTGGCAACCCTACTTTAAAAATATAATAACAGAATTTATTCTAATATTACTACTTTAAAAAGAAATACTTTAAAATGGGGTTCTGTGGAAATGTTAGAAACAATGAATATCTTACTTGTTGAAGATAACCCTTTAAAATCTGCTTCTGTTTCACACAACTCCAGTGTAAAAAATGAATAAATAAAAATAAAATCATTGGAGAAGCCCTGATTAATTGCTATTTTGTACACAACTAGAACCAGTCGGAGAGTGCACAACTCCGCCAAGTCCCTAGGTTATGCAAACGAGAGGGTGCAGTTGATGAGCTGTGATTGGTGGAATAAAGTTCTGCTGGATGCTGACTGGCTGTCACAGTAAGATATCCTGATTAAAAAGTGGCCTCTGTTTGTGTTTTAGAGCTGGTAAATCTGGTTAATTTTATGAAACCGAGTTAATCTGAGTCAATCTGTAAAATCACCTGTTTCACTTGAGTCACTTATGTTAATGCTGCACACCTCCTGGGTGGAGCTAATTAATTCAACATGGTTATTTACTTTAAAGATCAATTGTAGCTGCAACAGCAACTAGCTTGCAGCCTGGGGCACTTCCCTCTAGAATACTCAATTGTTTCTGCTGGACTAACCGGGTAATGTAATACTGACATTAATGTAAAGGTGTGAATCACCATGAAATGGTTGAAAGTAAAGTCGTTTTCAAAAAACAGCAGCCTTCTTTGTTCTTGTCCTGCCACAGACCAGCCATCAGCTCATCATTCCAGTCAGAATAAAACTCAACTTTATTCAAATTCAGGTCATTCAAAGAATTATAGAGCAGGTGAGATAGTATTTGTTCGCAAAACCCTGCTTTAAAAAATTGAGCTATTTCTTTATGTTACAAAGAATGACAAAAAAGTGAAGCAGCACTGACCACTGTGGAACAATTTAAAACATTTTACTTTCTCTTTTTGATGCCTCAACAGAAATTAACAAACAATACAACTTCTCTATGAAGACTTTTCATTAAAACCTTTAAATTATTTAGTTTTCTTTCACATTTGGTGGTGTACGTTTAGCTTGATTCTATGCTAAATTTAATATGAAATATACCCCCCCTTACCCTGTGCGCGTAGTTGTTATCTGTGTTACAAATGAGATTTGCAGCTTTTTAATACGCTTTTTGTTTGGAAACTCCAACTCCCTTCGCACCAACAGGCTGGCATGCGGCCGTTACACGCTCAGTGCATACAGTGGACGGCTGCGTGATGTTTTATTCATGCCAGCAGCYGTAGCAATAGGTATACAGGCACACACACACAAGCTATCACACCTCTCTGTGCAGTTCTGGCTTGGCCCAGATAACAGAAAACCTGCCTGGAGGCGAGACACAACACTGCAGGACGCAATGGAAACTATCARAACGCTTAGCAGGAGAGACGTCCGGGAGCTCGAACCGTGGCGTCGAGGCAGAGACGCCGGACGGTCAGGAGCAAGAAGACACGTCTGCGTGTTTTGATGCAGCAACTTCAGGTTTTATAAGCAGACAGGTGGACTGCTTTAGGTGAACAAATCAAATGTTTACAGAGTGTATATCAATAAATTACATCTAACAGAATGAAAAGATATGGGTTTGTGTATATTTGGATTTTTTTTTTTACCTCATTCTTCTTTAATCATCTTGTAGAAGTTCCATTGAATATGATCTGGTCACATGGAAACCCTCTTCCACCAAAACTAAAACCCTTTGAAATAAAAGTTACAGTTCCAACTTTAAGTATAGCCCTTCAACGAGATTTAACTTCAATATGTTCTAAGCTTTTGGAAGAAATTTTTCAGGCTTCTTCCCTGTTTCTGATTAGTCCTAAATGATCCAAGACCACACGCAATCACCGGCTGATTTTAAACACCGTCTCCAAATGTGTCTCTCAAATCAAAAGACATTCAAACAAACCCACTGTCTCTTTATCCACACCAGCTTTATAGTCTGAAGAGATCAAACCGACGCTCGGAGAATCAATACGTGATAACAGCCCTTCTAGTTTTTGATCACGTTTACTCCTAATTGCTCTAATTAGTRAGCCTTATTAATTAAAATAATGCAACTGTACACACCGAGTCCTGCACTTATCAATACTTCATCACATTAAAATTGACCTGTTTCCGATCCACCGCAACGGGCTGGCTAATGACACTGAAACTTAACAGTCTATAGTGGGATTTAATGGTCCGCTTCCAGGTGTTTTACGAGCCTGGCTAAAGCTGTGTTCTGTCCCGTTAAGCTGAATACATAAAGGAAGTAAAATGATGAGATTTAATGCATAAGTTTGACTGATGGAGAGCCCTTTGAATGTAAAATTACGGGGTGGGGGGGTTATTGTTTTCTAGCATAGGAAAGTACCTCTGTGTGTCAAAGTTTGCTCAGACATTGTTTTTTTGTAAAGCATCATAAACCCACCTCTCACACACAACTAATGTTTCCTATCAGGTGTTGCAAACTGATTTTCAAGCCTATACATGATATTTTTGTTTGCATTCCCTGCAGCGTACCAATAATCTGAGGTTAACCCCAGGGGGATTATACTCTTGTCTGCAGCTCCAATCATTTCAGGCAAAATCTGATTGAACAGCATATATGTATGTATCAGGGGGGCTTGGAAAGCTGATTTGAGTTTGTCCATCCGGTAAGGAAGCCACTTAGGAGCAGAGAGATACTTGCTTGTGACATATAGCCGCGCTGCTTATGTTCACAACTTCTTAGCCAGCTGCAGTTTAAAGAAAAGCCTGGTGCAGCAGGAGAGGAGCTTTTAAATTCTGTCTCATAATCGATATATGGATTCAGTCTGTGCACTTTTTTTAAATCTTTGATACATAATTAGGTGCATTTGTTGACAATATCTCAGTGCAGCTACTTATATTTATTCCTCAGAAGTCAAAAGAAAACACTGCAATCCACTGATCTGATGCTTGTTTTTATGAAGCATTACGCAGAAATCAGCTTGTAACCTTCAGGTAACATTGATGGAGAATTATTGTCTCTAATGAACGTTTTGGCCATTCTTGCAAAGCAATAAACCAGCCACAGGTGCATATCTGTCACCTCAAACTTTATTTCAAAACACACAGAAGCATTTTATTGTGTACCTGCAAGAGGGAAACTGTCTGTTCATCCTCCTTGATATAGAAAAGAAAGAACGAATTGAACTCTCCCAAGAATCAAAACTCCCCTCGTCCACCCAGCATCATCTAGTTTTTTTGTGAAAAAGAAGAAAAATAACATCCAAAAATACTTGACACTGCCATCAGCAAAACAAAAAGAAAAAAAAAAGAGAGAAACAAACAAAAAAAAAAACACAAACCTGTGAGCTGAGCTGCAGGAAAAGTATCAGGTTAAAAGAGGCTTTTAAAAATGATTCCCTTTTTTAAGATAAAGAAAAGAGGAACAAAGTGTAAAGCAAAGATAAAATCACAAAACTGGAAGGCAACAAACAACCCTGCAAAATGCAAACCAAAGCATAGCAACAGCGAAAGTCGACAGAAACAACCGAAAAAATTATAATATTCAGAAAAAATGTTTCAAAACCACCAGTAATGTTTTTTGAGGGTGAAAAATCTCAGTGCTGACAAAAACCCTGCTTCAAAACAAAACTGCAAGTCGAGCCTTCCTGAAGCCCCCCTCTCAAACCCCTTCTGATCAGAATAAACTGCATGCTAAAAACTTGAAGCCCGTGGATGTGGGGGGAAAAACGCTCGGAACCACCACCACCGCCACCACCATCATCATCATCATCATCATGTCACTGCTCATTTCAAACACCAGCAAAAGGAGAAAAAACAGGAGGAGGGGGGAAAAAGAGAGGGCAAATTTAAAAGACGCAAAAAAATAAAAATAAAAAAATAAAAATAATGAAAAAAAATTTTTGCTTAGAAAAAATATTATTGGAAGAAAAAAAAAGGTGCCACAGTGGAAAAGGTCTACTCACCGAGCGGGAGTAAAATGTTGCAATAAAAATGTGAAATGGCTCAAAATACAGTATGGCGGTGCGAGGCGGAATGCTGTGCCTTTTCTCCAGCTCTCTGCCTCCAGATCTGTCATGTGACTGCCTCAGCCCCGACTTCCAGCAATGAGAGTCCAGCACCGAACAGCTGATGCCCAATGCGCTCCGAACCGCTCCAAAACTGAAAGGGAGGTAGTCCTTCTCATCCCACAGTTATGACTGGGCTGCTTGTCTTGTTTTCTGATGCTGCTATTTTATTTTTTTATTTTTTTCGCTTTAAAGATGCAGAGCTTGTGTGTGCCTCTGTGGATGTGTGTGTGTGTGTGTGTGTGTGTGTGTGTGTGTGTGTGTGTGTGTGT
>NW_013953936.1:0-6826 GCF_001266775.1 Austrofundulus limnaeus | reverse complement strand
CTTTCTTTCTTTCTTTCTTTCTTTCTTTCTTTCTTTCTTTCTTTCTTTCTTTCTTTCTTTCTTTCTTTCTTTCTTTCTTTCTTTCTTTCAAATTTACTTTACTTGTTTAAAAGAATATCTCATTGGCCAAACTGCCTGTTAAACCCAGAACAACAGAGAACCAACGCGTCACTCTGCTGTTTCCCTTGATCACAAGTGACTGAGACGAATTGGTGCCAGTAATTATGGCGGGATGTGACCTTCAAGAAGGAGCAGTTGGCGCAGGGAGGAAAACCCGAGCGCAAAACGAGAAGAAACCCACCTCATCAGCATCACCATCAGCTCAGCTCGGTGCGCATGCTGCCCACGCAGGGGCAGCCTTGAGCCTGTTTTCTCTCTCTCTGCTCTGGGGTGTGGGGGGGGGGATGGTTCAGTGTGGAATACGGTGTCAACAGAAAGAAGCGCGTTTCTGGGAATCCTGCAGCAGCTGGACCCTCTGGATAATACAGTTTTAATAAAAAAAGAAACACGTTTAATTCAGTTTAGTAGGTTAAATAAAACGTACATCCMTGAGACTCCTCATCATGGACTAACAGGCTTTCTTTGCAGTGAAATAAATAAATAAAAACAGCAGAGTGTGTTAAAGAAAGTGGTTTTCATACCGTGTGAAACTGGATCAAACTTCACCTGAATGACCAAATATGAAAATAAAGTCGTGCGTAAAAGTTAATCCAGGGAATACTTTGTTTCTAAAAACATTAACTAAATAGATACATAAATCTGTATCTTGTAATAATTTGGATAAATGAGACAATGACAATTGTAACCATAAAAAAGGGGGTGGGGGGGGGGCAGTCCAACCATTTGAATTAATCAACTCTGGATTTCACTAAGATCCAAATCGGTGAGAAACMGGAGCAGCGCGTCACAGACTCCACAAACTGAAGGCATTTCTTTCTCTCCCTCTTTCTTTCTTCTTTTTTCCCTCCTTCTRCCTCCCACCCTTCGCTTTTAGGGAAGTCGGTCAGCTGACTGTCTCTGGCTGTCAAGACCAAATTGGTCGCTCTCCTCTCCTCTCCTCTCTCCTCTCCTCTTTTCTCCTCTCTTCCTCCGTTTGAGCGCAGAGTCCGGCTCCCATTGGAGCAGCCGCGGGTCTCTGGCCCTGCCTTCCTCTGCGACGTCACGCGCGCGCTATGATAATAAAGCCCCGGCTGGCTCCGAGCGCAGTCTGCTGGATACCAGAGCGAGAGGAGAGAGTGAGAGAGAAGCGAGCCTTTYAATCTCTGCGGTGCAGAGCTGGAAAAGCTCCTTCTCAGCGAAAAAGAAAGGGGGGAGAAAAGCAACAACAAACGCCTTGTTGATTTTTCCTTCTTTTTTTTTTTGGTGCCTTTTATTTTCCTGGAGAAACAAAAAGGGGGACTTACAAAGCAAGAAGTTGCAACGTGGACTGGTGTCTGTCTCAGCGAGCAAACGGGGTATTGCTTCAGATTTTTTGCTATTTATGCTGATTTATTTGTGACTACTCTTCTGCTGGAAGGACTGAGATTATATTTCTTCCTTTTTTATTTTATTTTTCACTGAGGCGCACTGCTTTCCACCTCCCTGCCTGCTTGGTCCCTGACAGATTATTCCAGCAGAAGTAGGCTACATGACGCAAACACTGAGCTGAGCTGAAAGTTTTTCCTCCACAACTTTTTTTTCTCTCCCCCCTCCCTCCTATCAAGCCGTGTTTCATGCTACAGCAAGTCAGCGCAGAGCGGTGGAGGAGCCAAAAGAACTATTGCATGAAACAAGGAAAGAGAGAAGAGACTCTGATTAGTAAGTCTGTTTTTGCGACGCTCGCCAGTACCTTTGCGTATTTGCAGAAGAGTCGCGACCCCAGCATGAGTGCGGAGCTGAGCATGGGCTCGGAGCTGCCCAGCAGCCCCCTGGCTCTGGAATACGTCAACGACTTTGACCTGATGAAGTTCGACGTGAAGAAGGAGGGCCTGGCCGGCTTTGATCGCAGCGGGGTGCGCCAGTGTACCCGTCTCCAGCCGCAGGGCTCCGTGTCCTCCACCCCCATCAGCACGCCCTGCAGCTCGGTGCCCTCCTCGCCCAGTTTCAGCCCCACAGAGCAGAAGCACCACCTCGAGGAGCTGTACTGGATGCCGAACAGCGGGTACCACCAGCAGATGGACCCGCAGACGCTGAATCTGACCCCGGAGGACGCGGTGGAGGCCCTGATCGGAGCCACGGCGCACGGCCACCCTCAGCCCCCGCACGTCCAGCAGCAGCTGCAGCAGCAGCAGCAAGGCGCCTTCGAGGGCTACAGGGGCCCGCACCACCACCACCACAGCCACCACGGCCACAGCCAGCAGCACCACCACCCGTACGCGGGGGGCATCCCGCACCACGCCGAGGAGCTGTCCGGGCATCCGGGRGCGCACAGCCACCCGCACAGCCAGCACCACCATCACCACAGCCAGGACCCCGACAGCCCGTCGCCGGTCTCCCCGGAGTCCCTCCACCACCACCGCCACCACCATCACCACCACCCGCACGGCCACCTGAGCCAGACGGCGGGGCACCACGGCGCGGGGGGCGGCGGGCTGAACGTGGAGGACCGCTTCTCCGACGAGCAGCTGGTGTCCATGTCGGTGCGGGAGCTCAACAGACACCTGCGGGGCTTCACCAAGGACGAGGTCATCCGCCTCAAGCAGAAGAGGAGGACCCTGAAGAACCGGGGCTACGCGCAGTCGTGCAGGTTCAAGCGCGTGCAGCAGAAGCACGTGCTGGAGAACGAGAAGACGCAGCTGATGAACCAGGTGGAACAGCTGAAGGCGGAGATCAGCCGGCTGGCGAGGGAGAGGGACGCCTACAAACTCAAGTGCGAGAAGCTGACGGGCTCGGGGGCCAGCAACGGCTTCCGCGAGGCCGGCTCGACCAGCGACAACCCGTCATCCCCGGAGTTCTTCATGTGAGTTGTCAGCCTTCACAACAAACCCCCCCCCTCCTCCCCCCATAAACTGATCCTTTCTCCACAACTGACTGACTTCACCGATGAACAGATGGTAATAACCCCCTCCTCCCACACTGTTTGATTAAACAAAAAAATTATATTCATATTAAAAGAATAATCCATTAGATAATATTCTCATATATAATCATCTCTCCATCAACAACAGAGTAGAGTTTGAGCAGCATCTTTGTAGATTAGCTGGTGGGAGTTAAATACTTTTTTTTCTATCCCTCTTCTTTATAATAAAAAAGGAGGCTCGGATGATGGAACTTCCCCCCACACCTCCTCTCAAGACTGCAGCTTTTAAACAATCTGTAAACCAATTTTGGGGGGATTTTGTTCAACAAAAAAAAACAATAATAAATATTAATAATAATAAACATGACCAACAACAAGCAGGCCTCGCCTCACATTCGACAAGTGGGCCCGCAGAAACCAACGTGACTCCACTTTTTTATGCAAATTCAACTTGTTGGGAGAGAAGGAGGGGGTGGGGAATAGGAGGGGAGGGGGGAACATTTTATGCAACATCTCATTGATTTATTGCCTGCTTGGTTATATTCGATATATATATGTAGAAATGAACAAAAAACAAATAAAAAAAAGAAAGAAAAACAACAAAAAAAATCTGCATTAAATATTAATCCTGCATGCTGGACATGTACGGTAACAATTTCTATTTTGTACTTTTATCTCCTTGTGTATATTAAGAGCATGTGTTTGATCTGCGCCTCTCCATAGTTTTCTCTGTTTTTAGAGTGGGGTGGGGGTAGGGGGGGTGTTAGAGAACTGCAGCGGGGACAGAACAGCAGGACTGAAGGTGGCTTTTWWTTTRRRRTTTTTTWATTTTTGTCTTAAGGGGAAGGGGAGGGGGGCTTGTAAATATAATGCTACTACAAAAAAACTGCACAACAAGATAGAAGAGGCTGGTTTGAACTTCTTTTTTTTCTTTGCGTTGTGTTATTTTTTTAATTACATTTCATTTACAGGTTGTTACCATATTTTTATTATTATCACTTTTTTCAGGTCGCGATTGAAAGATTTCAGAAAGAAAGAAAGTGCATGTTTTTTTTAAACAAATAAGGTCGCATTTCAATTCAACWAATTGTGCGTCAGGTGCACTTTTGGAAGAGGAGGAGGATGATATTTAGCATGTTTTCATTTTGACTTTTGCTCAGACCTCCCTTCAGGAAGACATGTTATCATCTGGAACTTTATAAAAAAAATAAAATAAAATAAAAACCTAATATTTGTGCGCAAATGTGGCCACGACGATACTGAAATGTGCGCAAAAGCCGCAAATCTTAAAGTGTCCCTTTGTCTTTTAGTAAAAACTGTTTTATTCATTACAATTCAGCTTTAGAAACGTCTGTTTTTATTATCCAAACACATCCTATCGCGGCTGGCAGCCACCTGTTGCACGTTTTCTCTGGACCTGAAAATAATATTTTTTTAAAGAATCCTCAAAAATCTCACTTTTAAAAGTTGTAAACAGAGTAAATAATTAGACGAGTCACGTTTCCATACAAAGTTTTAAGTTTTCCTGACTTTTTTTCTGCCGGTCAGTAAAAAAAAGGGGGATTCAGGTTGTGCAAATGTTCAAAATGAAAACCATGTTTCTGTTCCTTTTTTTGTGTTTGTGTCTGTTTTATTAATATTAATTCTATTATTATTTGATTATTCTGGTTCTGCTGGCCAGATGCATAGTTAAAAGTTTTCCTTTTCCCTTTTTTTTATTATTTGAATGGTTTAAATTAAAGTGTCAGATCATATCGATTAAGCATGGTGCTTGCATTGAAACTGTCTTTGAAAGTCATGCATTTAGAACAATCTTATGTTTTGTTTTTGATTTGTTGATTCAACTGGCTTGAAATCGAACTGAAACTGCAGCAGCGGGTTGTTGTTTTTTTATTATTATTATTATGATTTTTGGTTTTTGCCAATTCCACTTTTAGCGATGGTGGGGATCAATTTTCAATCCTGTTTATATGAATAATAGTACAATACTTAAATTTGAACTGTTTCATTCAGGCTGGTTTCTGTTTTTTGTCTTTTGGTTGTTGTTTTTGGAAAAAACAAATTGTTTCCTATTTTGCTTATTAAAGTCATTGAAATGGCAACAGCGAGCCTTGCTTTTTTCCTCCATTTTCCTATAAACTCACTCTTAACATGATAAAATTACGGAAGATTGCTGTTAATTGTTACTTCTGTGAAAAAAATCAATCATCTGCAGACGATGAAGTGATAACACCAGCTCATATCTTTCTGTAGGACTTTCTAAACATATTTCCAGACTTGAGGATTGGTGCGCAAACTTCCCCCAACCCCGCCTGCTGCTCTGCAGAGATTAGATCACCGGGTCTCATGGTTCATGTTGTGGCCCGCTGCAGGGAGATTCCTGTGTACCTGCTGCTCTCTGCTGCCATGCTGACTCGTGCAGAAAGCCCCACCACCACCACCCGCTGCCGTCGCAGGAGCGCGCGGTAAAAGTAGATCTTTGACCTTGGAGAGGCGCAAACCTCAGATTTACATTAAGCGGTGAAATAATTTCCCGTTTCGCCGCGCGTGCATGGCCTTGAATCCACTTAGAGACTTGATCCATCTGGCTGTTACACAATTTAATTTTTTTATTATTATTGTTATAGTGCGTAAAAATAAATAATTAAATGAACTAAACTACAGAACCATCTTGAAGCGCGCTATAACTGACGTGTCAGTGCTCCGCACAATATGCGCACAAGYCAGCTGTTATTTATTTGCGTTATATGACAAAAAAAAACGTTTGTAATTTATACTCTGAAAAAATATCAACACTCTGTCGTTCTTCAGTGCGCATGCAGCGATGGAATTACAGCAGAAGCAGAAGAAGCAGGGAGTWAGTGTTGATCTGGCCGCGCGCTCTAGAGTTTCTGGTGTCAGAACATTATCTGCCCCGTGTCTGCACATTCTCAAGGACAAAACTGCCAAGGCAAAGAAGAGCCAACCAATGGCGAGGCGAGTTTTATATTCTCCCTCCCCTTCATGTGTGGACAGCCACTGRAGCCTGAGGGAAGCAGGAGTGCAGCTGGGGTGAAGGGGGGCGTGGGGGCTGATAACCACCAACATAACCACAATAAAAACAAAACAAACAAAAAAAAGTGATCCAGTTCATTTTTAAGAAGCCACGGAAGACAAGATTTGTGCCACACATGAAAAAACCCATCGGTGCTCCAAGACGGGAATAAAAGCAGTTTTATACAAAAGTTTCTATCTCTCGTTTATTTAAGGAGAACTGAGGTTTATCCTAATAATGTGACCAAATTGAGCCAATATTTTTAATAAAAACTTAAGATGGTAAAAGACACTTTTTTGTCGTAAGACATGTTTTTGTCAAGCCGGGAAAAGCGGCAATAATTAAAAGGCAGACTGTTGGAGTCTAAGAAAGCCTCAGCACATGCAGCGGAAGAGCCAAGGACACAGTGACCAGGCGCACTGTAATGATTTTAGTCTCCAATCACACGTTCACGCCCCCCCACAGAGATCCTATCTGCATTCAGCCTGCTCTGGCAGCTTCCACCTTCAGCTGCTTCTTTTATCTACAGCAGCAGCAGCAGCAGCAGCAGCAGCAGCAGCTGCAGCAGCAGCTGCAGCAGCAGCAGCAGCAGCAGCAGCAGCAGCAGCAGCAGCAGACCTCAAACCTGGCCTGTTTCTGCTCACCACCCTGGACCCAGAACATCTCTGAGCTCCACTCAGCCACTGCAGCTCGGTTCAACTCCCCCAGCATCAGCCTCAGCCCGGCTGCAGGTGTTTCAAAGTCCCTGAAGTGCACACACACACACACACACACACACACACACACACACACAC
>NW_013953935.1:80475-81706 GCF_001266775.1 Austrofundulus limnaeus | reverse complement strand
AATAAACACACACTTCTCATCCATCTCTCAGAGAATAAATGAGAATAAACACACACTTCTCATCCATCTCTCAGAGAATAAATGAAAATAAACACAAACTCACCCATCTCTCACGAGAATAAATTAGAATAAACACACACTTCTCATCCATCTCTCAGAGAATAAATGAGCATAAACACACACTTCTCATCCATCTCTCATGAGAATAAACACACACTTCTCATCCATCTCTCACGAGAATAAATTAGAATAAACACACACTTCTCATCCATCTCTCATGAGAATAAACACACACTTCTCATCCATCTCTCACGAGAATAAATTAGAATAAACACACACTTCTCATCCATCTCTCATGAGAATAAACACACACTTCTCATCCGTCTCTCATGAGAATAAATGTGAATAAACACACACTTCTCATCCACCCTCCAGTCCTGGGCGGCCCTCAAGGCGGATGCAGAGGAATCCCGTGCGAACGCAGCGAGATCAGTTGCTGAGGCTGACCGAGCCCGGCAGGCTGAGGAGGTGGCTCAGAGGCAGATCTCTCTCCTGCAGGAGGCGCTGGAGAGCTTACGAAGCGGAGACAATCCCCACTGTGCACTGCATCAACTGCAGCTCCTACACCGACTGCCTCTGGAGTCGGTCCTCAGTTTACAGTCTCAGCTCTGCACCTGCTTACATGCTGTGGAACAGGTACTGTCTCAACCGTCAAGTCCACAAGACAGACACAAATCAGGCTCCTGACAGCTTAAAACACACAAGAAACAGAAGACCAAGATAGTGAAATAATGTGCTGATGCAGCAAAACCCACAGAAATGTCAGTTTCTTATTGGGTAATACTTTGAGTTGAGAAGCTCAGCTCGAACACAGATAATAGATTTGTAGTTCCTCCAGATAATGATTACAACATGTGTTCTTTCCAACAACTGTGTTTATTCAACTGGTTTCCTTTCATGTGTTCTGAAGTTGTCAGCAGTTTTTTCTTTGATGTTTTGTTACAAATGAATATTTTAAGACAGTGTGTCACTAGGCTGAGTGCTAAAGTGGTCAGTGACTTCAGGTTGTGAGAAAATAGTACAAGTTTTCAGCTACCCACTGCTTAGTCCTACGGAGCCCACGATGGGACATGGAGGAATTTTTTTCCTTTGCGTTCCCACGCAATACTACTGCATTACCTCACAATACTTTTGCGTTACCTCGCAATACTTATGCGTTACCTCGCAATAC
>NW_013953935.1:78985-79475 GCF_001266775.1 Austrofundulus limnaeus | reverse complement strand
CAAACACAACTAGTATTTCCTGTGTGTGTCTTGTGTTACCAGGTGGTGTTTACCAGTGTTAATGTACTGTGTGTGTCTTGTGTTACCAGGTGGTGTTTACCAGTGTTAATGTACTGTGTGTGTCTTGTGTTACCAGGTGGTGTTTATCAGTGTTAATGTACTGTGTGTGTCTCGTGTTACCAGGTGGTGTTTACCAGTGTTAATGTACTGTGTGTGTCTTGTATTACCAGGTGGTGTTTACCAGTATTAATGTACTGTGTGTGTCTCGTGTTACCAGGTGGTGTTTATCAGTGTTAATGTACTGTGTGTGTCTCGTGTTACCAGGTGGTGTTTACCAGTGTTAATGTACTGTGTGTGTCTTGTGTTACCAGGTGGTGTTTACCAGTGTTAATGTACTGTGTGTGTCTTGTGTTACCAGGTGGTGTTTATCAGTGTTAATGTACTGTGTGTGTCTTGTGTTACCAGGTGGTGTTTACCAGTGTTAATGTAC
>NW_013953935.1:76890-77985 GCF_001266775.1 Austrofundulus limnaeus | reverse complement strand
TGTGTGTGTGTGTGTGTGTGTGTGTGTGTGTGTGTGTGTGTGTGTGTGTGTGTGTGTGTCTGTGTGTGTGTGTGGACTGTTTGAAACTCACCTGCTCTGTTATCTTTTTCTTGAAGAACTTGTCGAGGAGCTGCTGGCTGCTCAGAGAGTTGTGTGTGAGGAAAGTCTTCAGACTCTACATGAGGAACATGTTGTTTAGTCTTCATCTGATGAACATCAGGATGAACCGAGCTGCAGCTGCTCACCTTGTACTCATCAGAGTGCAGAACGTCTAAAGAAAGTCCGTTCCCCTCAGCATGAAAGCACTGCTCCAGACACTGAAACCCACAGGAAGGAAAACACACTGTGTGTGTTTATTGTCGTCTTAGTGTACACTTTGTGTTGGTTCATACTCAAATCACTGTAAACAACATGTAATGAGCAGTAAGATTACTGATAAGTATAATTCTCACCCCTTTTGACAAAAATATAAAAGCATTTATTTTTAATTGTAATACTTTTTTTGTGCACTTATTTATTTTCTGTGGTGTTTAAATAAAAACACACATCTGTGGTTGAAATCCTTTAGTAACAGTAACAGATAAGTGTTGTTAAAGCAGTTTTAGCTTCAGTGGGACTGTTCTGTTGTCCAACATGTCCCACCCTGTTCCCGGGTCAGGACTTTGTAAAACAGGATCAGGTCTGTTCAGGTTCTTCTGGTTCAGATCTGGTCTCAAGTGTCCGTTCACAACTGATCTGCTGTGTTTGGGTTTCTCCAAACAGAACGCAGTGCATTCTGGGTAAAAACATCTTCTTTGGTCTCACCTGCCTTCAGAGTCTGAGATGAAGGTCCAGGTCATTTCTCAGAGCATTACACAGTCTGACCTGGTGGGTGAATTGCTGGCAGCTGTTGGTTTTTCCACTTGTAAATAATTGTTCACTTTGTAGAATCATTGACTCCAAATTATTTGAGTTTTTTGTTCATAAAGCCTTGAATCAACAGGACGTGCAGTTAAACATGAAGAAGATAAATGTGACCCTTCATATCGAAATGAGGATTAAGTCAAATTCAGTCAAAATGACCTAATTACATTTTCAGATTCTTGTCTTTAAAAG
>NW_013953935.1:74158-75633 GCF_001266775.1 Austrofundulus limnaeus | reverse complement strand
CACTGAACCTGGTGGCAGAAACACGTGGTGAGGGAGGCTGTCAGGCTAACAGCTCTGCCTTGTTGGCTGGTAGGATTCCAAAGACCACTGAGGGGCAGTGGTGGGCCAAGATCTGCTGTGGGAGGAGTGTGGTGAGGATGGATGGATGGTGGATGGATGAATGGATGGATGGATGGATGGATGGAGGATGGAGGATGGATGAATGGATGATGGATGGATGATGGAAAGAACAGAACATCTGTAAATCACTGAAATGCTTTTTTAAAATCTACTTCAACATGTTTCACTGTAGCTGTCAGCTGCAGTTTTGCTGATTCAGCTGTCAGCTGCAGTTTTGCTGATTCAGCTGTTAGCTGCAGTTTTGCTGATTCAGCTGTTAGCTGTAGTTTTACTGATTCAGCTGTTAGCTGCAGTTTTGCTGATTCAGCTGTCAGCTGTAGTTTTGCTGATTCAGCTGTTAGCTGTAGTTTTACTGATTCAGCTGTTAGCTGCAGTTTTGCTGA
Source organism: Austrofundulus limnaeus (assembly GCF_001266775.1). NCBI lineage: Eukaryota > Metazoa > Chordata > Actinopteri > Cyprinodontiformes > Rivulidae > Austrofundulus > Austrofundulus limnaeus. The sequence continues at coordinate 75,130 of NW_013953935.1, read as the reverse complement.
TTCAGCTGTTAGCTACAGTTTTGCTGATTCAGCTGTTAGCTACAGTTTTGCTGATTCAGCTGTCAGCTGCAGCTTTGCAGATTTTAACATTTAGATTCAGATTTTCTAAATTTAGCTTTAAGTTTGTTTTTTAGGTTTTGTTTTAGCTGCTGTTGGATGATCCTTCACCTCCTGTTTTACTGGTTTTATTCTTAGTGTTTGGTAACCGTATGTTTTATCATAATGTAAATGTAACAGTTGTCTGGATGTTTTGAACAGATTTCAGCAGTGGGTCAGCACTCCGTGTGGTTTCTGTAGTTTGTCGTACAACATGAACACACAGTGGTGTGTACCTCAGTAATCTTCACCATCAACATGAAGGCCTCCTCAGGGTCAGGCCAGGACAGCTGCTCCCACAGCTGACAGATGGGCTGGATGCAGGAAACCAGGTCTACTGCTGACGAGCTGTGCTTGATGGGCACTGAACCAGTCTGCAGTGGTGTGAGCTGAGCACACAGCAGATATTTAATCCATCACAGCTAAAACCACGTCTGAACGACACATCCAGCATGATAACATGTTACCTGGTCCACCTGCACAGCCCTCTCCACCCTGTCATGGGTGGTGCTGAACACCTGCTTCAGCCAGTAGGGCAGGGCGTCTCTGAAGTCCTCGTGAAAGTTTGTCAGCTCAAGTAATCCTCTGCAATGAGAAATTCACTATATTTTACTGACAGTTTTACTCATCTTATAATTCACCTTTTTTCCTAAAAGGAATGATTTTACAATATAAAACTTTAGTTTTATGTTTTAGCTAAAATCATTCCTTACACTTACATAAAATACACTTATACTTACATAAAATACACTTACACTTACATAAAATACACTTACACTTACATAAAACTAAAGTTTTATGTTAGTAACTTTATACAAGTTTGCATTAATATGTATATACATACATACATACATACATACATACATACATACATAC
>NW_013953935.1:72604-73320 GCF_001266775.1 Austrofundulus limnaeus | reverse complement strand
CGTACGCACAACTTAAGAACAAATCTGTGTACCAACGGTTCTTGCATGAGGCCCAATGTTAGCTAAAAGCGAGAAGTTAAAAGTGGCTAACAGCTAGCTAAAAGCAGTAGAATGCTAGCTAAAAACTGAAGCAAAGATGCTGCAGCAAAGTTTAACCAGAACAATGTTTTTGAAGAAATTCTAATGGTAATCATGAATTTCTACCAGGAAAATGTATTTTGACAAGTACAAGAAAAAAAACTTGCAGCATCCGACTCCTAAATGAGCTGAAACGTCTGATTGACTAAAATATCACAAAATATGAAGCAAATAAAAAGTACAACACAGGAAAACAAGAGTAGGATCTCTGAAGCACTACTGACACATTTACTTTGAGGATAATTAGAATACCCTTTTCTTTAAATAATTATCTAAAATTTACTCAGTGGTGTACAGGAAGCAGTATTAAGTACTGCAGCATTATGTCAGTACACACAGTACATGTGAGTGTTTTAGTAGTGTGATGGTGGAGCTGTGCTGCTGTGTTTGAAGGTTGTGTGATTGTTTGTCTTGCCTGACAAACACTCTGTTCCACACATCCTTGTTGTGTTTGATGTCTTCCTGCACCTCCATGATCAGCTTGGAAAGAGCGCAGCCGGTCTCCACCAGGTCCTGACGTCACAGAGGGGACCCGATGACACGTTCATGAAGTGACACAATCACCTGCAGCATCATGA
>NW_013953935.1:70308-72293 GCF_001266775.1 Austrofundulus limnaeus | reverse complement strand
CCTTACAGGTCTGACCCAGACTGACCCAGACTGATCCAGACTGATCCAGACTGACCCAGACTGATCCAGACTGATCCAGACTGACCCAGACTGATCCAGACTGACCCAGTCTGACCCAGAGTGACTCAGACTGATCCAGACTGACCCAAACTGATCCAGACTGACCCAGACTGACCCAGAATGACCCAGACTGATCCAGACTGACCCAGACTGATCCAGACTGACCCAGACTGACCCAGACTGACCCAGACTGACCCAGTCTGATCCAGACTGATCCAGACTGACCCAGACTGATCCAGACTGACCCAGACTGATCCAGACTGACCCAGACTGACCCAGACTGACCCAGACTGACCCAGTCTGATCCAGACTGATCCAGACTGACCCAGACTGATCCAGACTGATCCAGACTGACCCAGACTGATCCAGACTGACCCAGACTGATCCAGACTGACCCAGACTGACCCAGACTGACCGGAGGATGAAGACCAGGGAACTGGACTTGGTCAACACCTTATTTACAGCTCTGATGTAACACTGTCATGTAACAGATCAGAAAACATCAGAAAAACTGAACGAGCTGAAAAATGTGACCAAACAGAAGGTCAGCACCTGGGCCCAGAGTTTTACAGTAACTAAGTACAAATACTTTGTTACTGTACTTAAGTAGAATTTTTGGTTATCTGTACTTTACTTGAGTAATTANCCTTATAAAGAGGAAACCTCATATTATATTTGAATAAGTCCAAACCATTTCTCCAGCCTGTCCCAGTTTATACTGACTGGTAAAACTGTAGGATTGTGTGTTTTTGTCCACGACACACTCCTGTCTTTCATGAGTTGTAAAGATGACACAGGAAGCAGTGGACTGTGCACCAACCTGCAGCGTGTACAGCAGTCTCTGACAGAACACCATGAGTCCCTCTGTCTGTGGGTGCTGAGTGGACAGCTGGTGGAGGATTTTCACTGAGTTGTCCCATAAAGGTTTCAGGAGACTGGATGCAGGAGAAGAAAAAGAGGCGGGGTCTGATCCTCACAAACACACAACAACAAACAAACAAACAAACATGTGATGCTCAGTTCCACAGCTCAGTACCTGTTGAAGTTCCTCTGAACTAAGTTTTCATTCATGTACTGCAGCTCCTGTTCCAGGTAACGCATCAAAGGGGCAGCAGCCTGGAGCAGAGAAACACCGGTCAGGAGACATAAAACAGTTCCAGGAGATGAAGCTGGCAGTGAGGACCACTCACATCCTCTGTGGACTTGGAGGGGATTCTTCTCCTAGTCGACATGCTTCGAACATGAGTCTCAATGTCTGCGTCTAACTAATGTCAACGAAATTACAAGTTATTTATTAATTATATGTACAGATTTTATTACAGGAATACCTTTTTCATGYGAGGTCACATGGAGTAATTACAAGCAGTCAATATGTTACTAGTAGCAGACAGCAGTCAGAGTGATGTCGTATTGGCTAATGGAGAAGAAATAAGGAATTCATGCTAAGATTTAGTCAAAGCAGAGCTCAACTTAAGCAAACATTATTCTGAGTGTTTTACACCTTGATGTTTTTCAATCAGACCATTAAGTTATGTTTTCAATCATTCAATACATGTGTTGCTCCACCAGGGGCGGACTGGCCACTGGGAGTACCGGGACTTTTCCCGGTGGGCCAACGCATTTATGGGCCGGTGCAGGCAGTGAGGGGTGGGAGTGTAGTTGCGCTCAATACCAGTAGATGGCGATTATGCGCCAATTCATTGTTTACCAACCACTAAGACCAAAGAAGAAGAAAAGTTTGATGAGTCGAGATGGGTGAAATGCCTTTGGACCTTAAAATATTACAACTAGAACTTACTTATTGAGTAAATCTTAAAGGACACAGTGAAAACCATCCTCCACAAACAGTTCTACAACCATGTGAAGAAAAATTACAGAAAGGAATCAATAGTTTTGGTTGGATAATTCAGGAAAAATCAAATCAA
>NW_013953935.1:67244-69308 GCF_001266775.1 Austrofundulus limnaeus | reverse complement strand
ACAAAGGGTAGATATTTTTACAATATACAAAAAAAGGTGGGAGTATTTAGGAAATGCTATAGGAGTAAGAAAGAAGAGGATATTATTTCAAGAATGAGATTTGGACACACAGGTTTAAATAGTCCACTAAAAATAATGAAAAAACATGAAACAGGATTAAGTGACTGTGGACAAATTGAAAATGTAGATCATGTATTTATGGAATGCAATAAATACACAGAAGAAAGACAGCAGTTAGTTAGAAAATTAGATATAAATAAAAATAGATTAAAAAGAAAGATTTACTTCAAAGATCATCAGGAGATGTAGTTTTTGAAGATATGTTATATTTCTTAAGAAGGACGGGAATTTTAAAGAGAATTTAGGAGAACATACAAATTCCACAGAGACAGACCCCGGGTCCCAGTCTAGGACAGAACCCAGGACCTTATTCCTGTGAGGGGACTTTAAATCTGTCATGCTATTCCAGGCCAGGCCAGTGTGTGGTGCTGTAACGCTGCCRCTACAAACAGGAAACGACACGACAGCATGCGCATAAATGTTGTGTGCAAGAAAATGCAAACACAAAAAGAAGAAGAGGTCGACTCGTCCTTGTGTTGTAAGTTAGATTAGAAGTGAGGCAATGATGTCATCGTTGTCTAACGGTTGCATTTTGACACAAAAACCACAAAGGTGGTGTTTCAAGACTGGTTTCCACACAGGAACCCTTTTACAAACATATTGTTTTAGGGCTCTTTGTGGAGGTAGAACAGCTGGAGTGAGTCCAGACCACACAACCATGTTATTTACTGTAGAAACTAATAATAACAATAATGTAACAGTTTAAAGTTAAAATAAGCTTATAAAGCTGATGTAATCACTGTTAGTTATTGAACTGGTTAGCAGATATTAGCTTCTGTAGCATTTATTGCTATACAGAACGTAGTATGTTAAGCAATAATTATTAAAAGCTTATTTACCTCTGATTTATGTAATATTTACACATTGTAAAATAATATTATATATTTAACTATTTATTTTTATTTGTATTAGACAAACCTGACCTGTTGAGAAGATGGGCAGACTGTTATCAGTAGTGTCATCCTGAAGTATCATCAGGTACACAGACAACTTTTTCTAGTGTTGAATGGTAAATATTTATTATTATTATTTACAGCAGTAAGAAGTAATAAATATACTTTACTACTAGTTGAAGTCACAATATTTGAACTAGCTCAAACATCTGTAACAGCTGTGTTTCCATTGCAGATGTGCACAAAACTTAGTTGATATTCTGACACTGAGGCAGGGCTCAGTCTAGTTGTAATTATCTCTCTGAGGCTCCCAGATTATTGTTTCTGTGTGGATACAAGGTTGTCCATGTGGACTGTCCATAAATCTAACTCTTTAGAACATTTATTAACTATTGCATACACCGTTTTAATTGCAACACAATTTTTGTTGAGAAACTAACAACAACAATATAAATAAATTGCTTGTAAAAATACAGCAACAGCTCAGGTGTTTTTCACTTTTGAGTTTGAAAATTTAAAGTAATGGGCTCTGTGTATCTGTCTGCTTCTCTCCATTAGGAAAACCTTTTCCTGATTCTCTAAACTGAGAKCACACTAACTGCTATCTGCTGCAGGTAAGATAATGAATGTTTATCATTACTCTTTACAACCCCGCCCTCACAAAAACAATCAAAAACCCAGCTAAGTAGAGCTATAAATGCACTTCTACCTTTATCCCMAGTGTGTCTATAGCAGAGCGGATCTCTCTCTTCAGGAGGCTCTGGGCTTGTTTCAGCTGTAGATCCAGGGTGTTGTTGAACTGAYTGTCTCCAATGACATGTTTAGTGAGAATCTGAAGTCCTTCAAAGTTCAGTTGTTTAGGAAGCTTGCTCAGTACTTCCCGTAAATGCTCCAGGTCATTCACCACCACACACAGCTGCAGAGAGGAGACACACTTCAGACACACACAGAGCTAAAACCAAGCATCAGAAGGATTTTACACAAGTGTGTGTGTGTGTGTGTGTGTGTGTGTGTGTGTGTGTGTGTGTGTGTGTGTGTGTGTGTGTGTGTG
>NW_013953935.1:65174-66244 GCF_001266775.1 Austrofundulus limnaeus | reverse complement strand
GTACAGTATGTTGATGACATTGGTTTTAGGCCAGTTATATTTACTCAGAGACACTAAACTTTTAAGTTTCATTTTTAATGTTATTTAGATTTTTAAATCCTAACTGTTAAAAAGCAGAGTTGTTTTGTTTATGATGTCCTTGTGGTTAAAAATGCTTACCAAGCAAAAGCCTGGGTTTTAACAGAATAAAACTGTCTGCACAAAACAAATTTGTTGGGTGGTTGCTGATAAASCTCCAGACAGCCTTGCTGGAGGAAACTTTAGCTCTCCTGTTGATTTTTCTTTTTTTTTTTTTCCAGTTTCTGACCACAGCTGGAAACAAAGATGTTGTGGTGATATCAGACTATGTTTCTGACCTTTTCTGCAGGAAAGCCTTGTCCTTATGGATGCCCTTCAAGCTCAGGTAAACCTGAAACAGGCTTTGTGCAACTTTCCCATCCATCTGGCCTTCCATCAGGGCTAACGTTTGCCTCACTTCATGTGCCAGCTGTGGACAATAACAGGGCACATGACATGTAACTGACTGATTAGACGTGAAATCAAAGTGTTATGTTTGTCACGTACCAGGGAGTCAAACTTCAGATACACAACAGTGAACACGTCTACCTGCACAGCACTGATGGGAAGAGAAAACACAAGTTACTGAAGGAAAGCCTTGTTAAAAACAAACATRTAGTAAGTAAAGTTTTATTTAAATAGCTCCTTTCACAGAGGTAAACTCACAAGGTGCTGTACATTCAGGKAAGGGGGAGGRGCAGTTAAGAAACACCCRTTCAAGAAGACATACAAGACAAACATGGGAGAACAGGTGAAACAGGTCATGCAGCAAAACACAGTTGTGTTACCTTTAACAACAGCTTGAAATACACAAAAGGAAAATTGAGTTAAACAACCCGCAAGAGTGCAAGACAGCCTGGGAGGGGGTTGTCAATATGACATTTTCTGTGATGACGCAGGGTGAATAAGATAAGCAACAAAAGTAGAACAGTGGGCCTCATGTAAGAACATGTTGGTATTTTTATCCTAAATTTCTCTTACTTTTGTTCGTACAAAGGGTTCGTACGAACATG
>NW_013953935.1:62447-63896 GCF_001266775.1 Austrofundulus limnaeus | reverse complement strand
AAAAGAAACATTATGATTAAAAACATTATAATTAAAAACATTATGATTAAAAACATTATAATTAAAAACATTATAATTAAAAACATTATGATTAAAAACATTATAATTAAAAACATTATGTCTGATCAGATTTGTTAAATAATTGATGCACAGTAGAACTGCAGGTTCTCATGTACAAACGGCCATCTTAAAGTGGGTTAATTTCAACAGCTAACATCATGTTAATGCACAGAACAAATACTTTCCTTTATCTTATTTCAGATGTTCAGTACTTTGTTTCAGCTGTTTGGTGTTAAAGAGTTTTATAAATAAAGTTTCATGATGATGAATCACTTAGTGTTCAGATTATTTTTATCTTGACGTCTGTAAAACTGATGAGTCAGAGTCATTTTTTTCTCCTSTAAGGTAACTGTGGTGGTCTCCCTCGTGACTTTGGTTGATCCAACAACTAAAGATAAAGACGTAAAAACAAACTCAGCTGCAGTTTTCAGCTCAGTGTCTGTGAACTGACTCCTGTTATTAATAAAGTCATCTTCAATCATCTGACTGTCAAATGTAATGAGTTGTGTTTGTGCAGCTAATGAGTTTCATTAAAGCCTGTAACAAAGAGACATTTTGCTAACACAGACACAGACTGTTACACAACTGAACAACACCTGTGAGTACCTGAGCAGCGTGTGTAGTTTGGGGGTAGCAGTGGGGCTCGGGGGGAAGATGTCTCTGTATTTGGCCACCAGACATAAACCGTACTGCAGGAAACCATGAAGAGAATCCCCAAGTTCCTGTTTCTGATAACACAAAACAACACCTTTGTCAACACTCGTCTCTGCTGAAACATCAACTTCTAGTTTCTAACTGAAGAAAAATAAACTAAAATATAAACTGTTACAAGAAAGAGGATTTAAAGTGAATAAATGATCATAAAACCAATCAGGAATAAAACTGTTGGTGATGATGATGTAAGGATGAAAATGTCAGGAGAGAAAGTATTTAAATATTCTGTTGTAATGTTGTGTACGAACAGAAGAAGTACCTGCTGGTAGGGCAGCTCCTGCTGGTGCCAGTGGTACTCTATACTGGTGATCTGCTGGAACAGAACCGATGAGTCCACCTCTAAACTCTGGTACAGTTTACTGTACGCCACCCACTTCCTGCAGGGCAACGACATCACACTTATTCAGAACAGAAACATGACACACACACACACACACACACACACACACACACACACACACACACACACACACACACACTTGGAACTAAAAGCTGGGCTGTATGGTTTTAAGACTAGCAGAGTATCAAATATCTAAACATTAAAATAACTTGTGTGGTTTGGGTCACTATGTGAACCATATAAGAGCCAAACAGTTTTACCCCATTTATTTACACCTATATAGAATAGAATAGAATAGAATAGAATAGAATAGAATAGAATAGAATAGAATAGAA
>NW_013953935.1:57649-59108 GCF_001266775.1 Austrofundulus limnaeus | reverse complement strand
TGTGTGTGTGTGTGTGTGTGTGTGTGTGTGTGTGTGTGTGTGTGTGTGTGTGTGTATATCCACAACAATAGAAAAACAATAAAAAAGCACAATGAGTGTTGGATGTAAATGTGAAACTAAAGTAGAAGAAAGTTAAACAACATTGTTGTACATTGTTTAAATATTGCACATTCTGTATCTTGAGGTATATGCTTGTATTTATTTACACGGTGTATATTTAAATACAACATATAAAAAGACACATTTCTTTTCACACTGTCTGACATCTAATTACGCAAAGTCGTTCCTGTTTTAGGTCAGTTAGTAATCCTGACGTCACAAGTTACACAGCAAGATTACAACACTTTGAACCAGTCTGCAGGTCCAGATGATGATGAGGATGAGGATGATGATGATGATGATGATGATGACCAGTGGTGAATGCTGGTCTTTCAACAAGAGGAAGCTCAGTTTTGGCCTACATAATAAAATGTGTAGGTTATAAATACTACCCTCTGTTCCTTTTTAACAAAACGATCAGTGATCCTGTTACAGGTCATTGAAGGAACAGAAGTTTGATTTGTCTCTAGTTGTTTTTAACAAAGAAAACGCAGCTAAGAGGATTAGGAAAGTCTCCGGTTCAACTCAGAAATGAAACTAAAAACTGCTCCMCTGAMTGTTTACACCAAAAAGATCTCTGATTCGCTCATTTTGCTGTCAATCAAAAAGGGATTCAGCCTCAGACAGATCATCCAATCATCATGCAGACGCTCAGCGTCCGACTGTTTAAAGCTGTGAAGCTGCAGGACTGAGGAGAGGAAAGCTGTGTCGTTACTGTGATAAGAAGCTGGTTCTGAACAAAAGTTGAGTGTGTTGTAGCACATATTTAGTCAATGACATGAACACACAACAGTGTGTATTTGGTCACTTATTTTTTTTTACATTTTAGGGGAAGCTGAGCTTCCCTTGCAGTCTTAGAGCAAACGCCTCTGAAGATGATGATGATGATGATGATGAAGAAGAAGAAGAAGATGAAGATGATGATGATGATGATGATGATGATGTCATGCTTTGGCAGCTTTTAACAACATGTGAGTTAATGGAGGGATGTCTGTGGATGTGTTTAAAAGTAAACATGTGTTTTAAATCCTTCTGTTTCACATTTAAACCATTCAGTTTGGCCCATTTATGAGGTGAGGCAAAGCTTTGGTCTGAACTCCTCCTTATTGTAACTCCACAAGCCCCTCTTTCACCCCTTTGTTGACATGTGTCTCAGATCAACTCGTTTTGAGGCTGTATCTTTAAATCCAAATGAGGCGCTTCTTTGATTGAGGGGTTTATGACTTTATAGAGTCACAGAAACTTTTTATTTAGACTGGTCCTTCTGACCTTACAGGTCTGACCCAGACTGACCCAGACTGATCCAGACTGATCCAGACTGATCCAGACTGATCCAGACTGATCCAGACTGATCCAGACT
>NW_013953935.1:54756-56223 GCF_001266775.1 Austrofundulus limnaeus | reverse complement strand
TTGGATGAGAAGTATAAATATATACCATTCTGACACACTATTAGCTTGTACACAACCCATCACAGCTGCACGGTTAATGTGTTGTATTTGTTGCTGCTGCTTATCTTGACAGGTCTCTCTTAAAAAAATAGGTTTTTAATCCCCATGGGACTTCCTGGTTAAATAAAGTTTCAATAAAAAAAATAAAATTCCAATCCAGTTACATCAGCACTAAGTATAGCATGATCCAGTACCAGTCATTCCAGTKTTCCCAGTGTAAACGCTGTGAAAATGTTCACCTGACCAAACATCCTCACATGTTCCAGTAAAACAACAGTCGTTTGGTTTCAGCACAACCATCTGTTAAGGAAAACCACGATGCTTACGCCAGGTCCTGCAGAAAAGGAGACAGGTTGTTCTGCGTAGCATAAAACTCGAGTAGAGTCTGAGCCTCGCCACACAACGCTCCTCTCCATGGAGTCGAGCTCTGAGGAGCAACAAGAAGAGAAGAGTTTTTCTTTGTGTAAAAACAGAAAAACGAAACAGAAACGTGAGAACAGAGAGGTTTTCACCTTCTGCTGTGAGATGTAAGCTTGGACACACTGCTGCAGAATCCCACAGTAGTTAATGTAAGCACTGCGACCCGCACTCAGTGTGCCATCTCTCTGTCAGACACACAACACAGAAGAAGGAGGCCTTGAGTCTTATCAGTGAAACCAGGGTCTTCTCCCTGCAGCTGCTGGTTTTACATAAACCTGAACTCCCATTTTTCATTCTCTGCTGTAAATGGACAAAGGTAAAGCCTATCTTTAATGTGTTTAAAAAACATCTTGTTGAAAATTATTTACTTGCTTTAAAACGTATGAAATGTAAGAATGTAAAGTCTCTGTGGAAGGGATTTGAAATTTTGAAAATATTTGCAGACTTCTGATTGAAGTTATCTACAACTGTGTGAATGTGTAGGATTTTTCTCTTTTCYTTATTTCTATTGTTTGCTCTATTTTATCTTGTGCCTTGAAAATGTTATTTMACCTGTTTATTCTTGTTATTTCCCTAAACGTTTGTACACTTCAATTTATATTACAATTTAAAAAAAGCTAATCAAAAACCCAGAAACTGAGCCGCTGAGTGGTGACGTCACATCCTGTTGCACTCGCACGAATAAAGAAATTCAATATTTGTAAAAAAATAAAATAAAAATCAACTTCCTGGTCCCCCCCTGGGGGTGGTCTTTGGTCGTCCTGTGACAGAGGGTCACATTGACAGAAACACACTGACTCTGTCCCTGTTTAAGATGAGGGCTGTCATTAATCTCAAAATGTAAAACATAAAACTGAACTTAAATCCAGATAATCAACCACAACATTTCCTTCAGCAGGAAACAAATGGTTTAAAACTTAAAGTGCACAAAAACATCCAACAGGTGCACACATGTACAGAGAAATGTTTTCTAAAACTCCAGATACTAATTTATTTACTTCTCAGAGC
>NW_013953935.1:51189-52146 GCF_001266775.1 Austrofundulus limnaeus | reverse complement strand
ATACAACATGGACACACAATACACCATGGACACACAATACACCATGGACACACAATACAACATGGACACACAATACAACATGGACACACAATACAACATGGACACACAATACACCATGGACACACAATACACCATGGACACACAATACACCATGGACACACAATACACCATGGACACACAATACAACATGGACACACAATCAGCTGCTGGACTCAACAACTTCTAACAAACAGAAAGGTTTATCTAACTAATAACATTTATTACCTGTAGTTTTATGACAATATTTCCCAAAAAGTCATCGGTGCCTTTCTCCTTTTTGGCCTCTTTGATCATCCTGAACAAAGTGGAAAATTAATATATATATAATAGAGTGTCCAGTGTACTTCCATTTATACAGTAAATACTAACAGTGGTATACTTCCCTTAATATAATAAATACTAACAATGGTATTCGTCCATCTGGGTGAGCGACACCTCTTCATCCTTTGGCCTCTTTGATCATCCTGAACAAAGTGGAAAATTAATATATATATAATAGAGTGTCCAGTATACTTCCATTTATACAGTAAATACTAACAGTGGTATACTTCCCTTAATATAATAAATACTAACAATGGTATACTTCCATTAATACAATAAATACTTACAGTGGTATACTTCCATTTATACAATACATACTAACAGTGGTATACTTCCATTAATACAGTAAATACTAACAGTGTTTTACCTTCTCAAGCTGTTAAAGTTGGTTTTGATTTCCTCGAGTTTCTGGGTGAGCGACACCTCTTCATCCTTGTCCCTGTAGCAGAAGAGGAAAACAAATTAAACCTGGAGAGTAAAAGAATACACACAGTACTATCTGAGCCTGACCTGGAGAGTAAAAGAATACACACAGTACTATCTGAGCCTGACCTGGAGAGTAAAAGAATACACACAGTACTATCTGAGCCTGACCTG
>NW_013953935.1:49473-51068 GCF_001266775.1 Austrofundulus limnaeus | reverse complement strand
GAATACACACAGTACTATCTGAGCCTGACCTGGAGAGTAAAAGAATACACACAGTACTATCTGAGCCTGACCTGCCACAGGTCCACATTAAAACCACCTGATGATGATGAGGAGAAATGTGGGAGGAGTCACAGCTCTTTTATTCAAACATTATAAATAATGTTAGGTACAGTTTATGTGTACTGTATGTTGGGAATGACTCTCAGCTACTTTTACACAAAGTTTTAGCTGATTATTTTTAATAATGACTGAATTGTAGCCACTTTTGTGCTGGCTTAGTTTAATTAGTTGTGGCGGCCATCTTGAATTGTTTTGTTTCCAAAGGTTTATCTGTTGGAAAGTTACAGTCAATGTTTATGTTTTGAAAGTTTTATTAAAATCTGTTTAGTGGTTGATGAGCTGTTTTGCTAACAGACATGGTTGGTTTTGATTGTTAATAACAAAGTTTGGTTTGATTGGWCAGTGTGACCAGGACAGGATTGTCAGCTACGATCACACAAAATGTTAGTTGACTACAGGTAAAGTGGACCGAGGTGTAGGAACCTTTGTGTCTGCACAGATGAATAACTGTGGCGGCCATCTTGAATCAGACTGACCCTACTGAACCAGCTGTAGGTACATCCAGTGAATACTTTATAAAAGTTTAATTTAAATCTTTCTACTGCTTCATGAGAGTATTYTACTAACAGACAGAAGCACCAACATCACTGCCCACCTTCTGGCAGTATAAAATCAGACATCTGTTGTGTACTCACCACATCTCCAGGTGGAAGCTGGTGCTGGTTATATCTTTAAACTCTCTGCAGAAGAACAACAACAGGAGTAACACACACGTCTGTTTGGTTCACTGGAAACTGTCACACATTTTAACTCACAGGATGAAGGTCTGGTTCCAAATAGGATTCAGGGTTTGCTTTTTGATCTCTGTTTGGCAGATTTTCTCGTGCGACACGGTGTCCTTCGCAACATATTTACTTGGTTTGGCTTTAGGGCTGCTGGTTTCAGTTTGTTTCTCATCTTCCAGTACCATCAGGAGGCAGTACGGGTCACTAAAACCTGATGAAAACACATGAGAGATGGTTGGAGATCTGGTTAAAAAACAGGAAATGAACCAATGTACACAACTTTGAACAACAACACACTTATAGAAGCAACAAAACCCTTAATAGACAGAAATGTAAATCTGTGTAAAGTAGCCTGAATCCCATTGTTTCCCTGKTTTATCTCTGTGAAGCAGAACCAATGGTATGAGCTCTTATATCTGTGAGTTAGTCTTTAAACAAGGCCCAGCATTGCTCACCTGCTGCCTTTCATGACTTTCAAATAACATCATCTCACACAAAGTTGTAGCCGTTTGTTTAAACCTTGTAAATAACAACTAATAATGGTAAAACTTTAAACAGATATWTTCCCAAACCTTCTGGTACTCAGAATGGTGTTGGGATGTATTTCTGCTACTTTTTATGGGCTGCTGTTTGTAAAGTTACACAGTCAAAAATACCACCAATATTTTTGTTTTATTTAGACTTTTATAAGAAAAAAAGAACAGATTTATTTTTCAAAGTCAGTTTTTCACCAAATGATTCATAAATTTA
>NW_013953935.1:41219-42781 GCF_001266775.1 Austrofundulus limnaeus | reverse complement strand
GTATTTTACTTCAGTATACTAAATACTAGTTACAGTTACAAAGAATATGACTGCTGAAGTTAAAAATTCAGATTATTAGCTTTAAAAATAGACCAACCATGTGAATTTACTCTAAAGGGTTCAAAAACAGTACTTYATTTAATTTGTGTGTACTTTTTAAGGTGTTTTATGGTATTTTAKGCCCGAAGGTTAATATTGACATGGAATGAGACAGTACTAACCAAGAGTGATGGTTCTGCTCTAAAACACCATCTAGCTGGAATGATAGGCCAGAGAAACTCTGGAGAAAAGTTTGATGGTTCTGGAGACAAAGACTGAGCTGTTTGGACACGATAACAAGAAGCATGTTTGGGGGACTTGAGGTGAAGCTTTGAGGTGAGCTATGAACCAAGTGTTGAGCATGGTGGTGGTAGTTCCAACAGGACAATGGTCCCAAACACACATCAGATGCCCAGTCAATCAGTTAGATTAACATTACGTTTGTCTGATTAAAAAAGTGTGGACTGTGATGTGCCAATAACCCAACCAGTTTACCCAATAAGAGTGGTTAACTGTCCAGCTGGAGTTATAAGCTTGTTGACATAAAACATGTGGCTGAGTTGCAGCTTGCTAACAGGTTTGACCAAAGATCACAGAGTGTTTGAGCCCAACAAGCATGTCGGTCTCCTGGATCAGTACTTATAGTCTGGTCAGTGTTTAATCCTGAAATGATAATGCAGATTCACACCAGCAACATAATTTGTAGAGAAATCGCCCAAAAACTGAAGTACAGAATGAAATTTAATCACTGTTGGTAATAAATTAGAAACAAAAATTATGTTGTAAAACTGATCTATGCATTTATTATATCCAGGTTGGACTACTGTCATTTTTATCTGGGTGTCCTTGAGAGCCATACCCTCATGTCGCAGTGCCTTTGAGCAAGACACCTAATTCCTAGCTGCTCCACTTGTATCTCATGTGTGATGGGTCAAATGCAGAGCTCAAATGATGTCACTGCAAAACACACAAGCAATCAGCAGCAGGTGATGAGACTTACCTGCCTGTGTCTTTGTAATGCATGTTCCTGCAGAAAAACACAGATGTGGCATGTTTTAAATACAAGGAAAACTGATCATTTTGTCTCAGTCAACAGTTTTTAACAATTAAACCAAACCAAGTGAAGAAATGTATAAACAGCAATGCTTTATTATCAGGTTGTCCTCCGCTCCTCTGCAAACAAAATGTAGTTTATTTTTGTTGTGGGCTGACTTTGTGAGAAACTTCCTCTATTAATGCAAATGAAAATGTCTCAGAGGCAGCAGTGAGGAAACGAGCTGCTAAATGTCTGAACCAGGAAAAGTCCCTGAAAGGGGGAATCACTTCATCTGGGAAAAATTAAATATGCAAAAACACATGCAGCTCATCCCATATCTAACCCAACAAAGACAGCATTTTCTGTGCTTGAAATGCACAGAAACATTGTGTTCTTCTCCACGAGCTGACAACATACATACATACATGTACATACATACATGCATACATACATACATACATACATACATACATACATACATACATAC
>NW_013953935.1:33641-38767 GCF_001266775.1 Austrofundulus limnaeus | reverse complement strand
ACATACATACATACATACATACATACATACATACATACATACATACATACATTAATTAATTAATAATTAATATTGAGTTTTAGAGAAAACCCTGTCTGGAAAGCTTTGCTTCCTCTGATCTGAACCTGCAGTTTATTTAAAACCAGCATGAATCAGACTCATCAGATGATGGATACAGTGAGTCAACATGTGGATGGAACTTTTTATCTTTGGTCTTTAAGTTTTCGATCTAATAAAGCTGAAAACATGTGTGAAGAAAAGCTGAGGCCAAAGCCAACAAGTATCTTGTAAAACGATCAGACAGTTTGGTTGACGCTGCATCCTGATGCAAAGCAACAGAGCCATGATCAGACAGGTAACAGTACATCAGAGAGCTTCTGAAGGTCAAGCTGAACTCTTACCTGTTCAGGTGTTTGAAGCAGCTTTTCTCCCTTGCTGCTGTGCTCCCTTTGAGCTGACATGATGCTGATCAGCAGGCTCCTTCTAGGACMRSWRRRSKCTSTGTGTGTGTGTGAGAGATATGAGGAAGCTGTGTGTGTGTGTGCAACACATTTCAGTGTAGTGTCACACAGGCGCCGGAAGTCATCACTTCCTGTTGGAGGTGTAACGTCAGTAACTGTGACTTGTGACTTTTTTCTTTAACTTGTGCCATATGTGCTGAAAAACAAAACACACACACTTCTGTTCAACATGTCTCTGCAGAGATCACTGAATGCAACAGTGTGTGTGTACCTGACTGTTAGCAAAATATCTCATCAACCACTGCACACACTTCAACGAAGCTTTAAAATGGTACATACTGAGTGTACATCTGTAACTGATCAACTTTTGAATCAGTTTGATTTTAGATTTCTATCACAGCTCAGTAACCCAACCAAACCTGAGCACTAATAACTTCTTAAAGATTAACAAAGCTGTGTGTACGTTCCCTCACAGATGTTTATTTCATCAAACACATGAACACAATAAATGTGACGTGTTTTCATCTGACACTACATTTCTTTAATTCTTTTACTCAAAACAACTTGTAGAAGTTTGATCAATCAGCAAGGCAGCCGTCTTCAGTCCAAAAACTATTCACTTAAGTATAAGAGTTATTTAAATCTGTCAATAGGCTCATGAAATAAATGTGTAATAATAAACAAACAAACAAATAAACAAATATTGTGTTTATTATTGCAGTAGAAGCCCATATTCTGCCATWTCTGTCTGCTAAAAAATCCTCATTTATACTTATGAGATATCATCTTATCTTATYATTGATTTTATAACATAAAATTGTTGTTTATTATTGATGACTCATCAATCAGAAGTGATTGTATCTCAAAATTATGACCTAATATTTTAAAATTGCACTTCTTACGTCTTACTTTTTTATAGATCTGAAATTTAAATTATAATTCTGAGAATCAAAGCTCAAATTCTGACTTTAATCTGAGAATCTCTGAACTTTGATATTAAATTAAAAGTTCTAAAAACAGTTTCTCTCATGGTCTGTCATTTTATGCTTTGTTTATCCCAGTGTTTCTATGTTCCCCTGTGTGTCTCAGTGCAGCTGGCCGCCTCAGTCTGCTGTTGACCCTGTGTTTCTCTCCAGGTGTTTTCAGTTCCCTCATCAGGTTTCTGTGTATTTAAGATCAGTCTGGTCTCTGTCTCATTGTCGGATCATTGTTCTGTCTACCTGGTCGTGTCCTGCTCCATGTTCTTCATCTAATGCTGTATCATCAGCCTCTTTGAGTTTTCATTAAAGGCCTCGTGCGTTTTGGTTTTTGAAACTATCCTGTGCCCTGGGTTATTTTGTCGGTCCTGACAGTTTCCATTCTAGATTGTCGACAGAAATCTGATTTGAATTTTAAATTTTTGGCTTTATTTTCAAAATATTATAAATCTGAGATGAAAATTAAAATTCTGAGAAAAAGGTTGGAATTCTGGTTCAAAGTCCCTTTTTCTGACATAATTTTTCAGATTACAGGTAGAATTCTGTGAGCTAAATTAGAACTCTGATTTTAATCTGAGAATAATGGAATCTCTAAGAAAAAACAGTTTTAATCTGGACCTTGTTGACGGATGCCAAAAGTGAATGTCTTCCTCAGAAAAACAACCCTCAAACCCAGAAACAGCAGACTTTTTAAAATCTTTATTAAAATTATACAAGGGTTGATTTCAAAGGTAAATAGAGTAATACATGTGTTATAAGATAAGATAAGATAAGATAGACCTTTATTATCATCGTACAGAGCACAATGAAACTACAGTTCAGAACAACCATTCAGAAGAAGACAACATGACAAACATGGGAGAACAGGTGCTCTGGGTCATACAGCCACAGACCTGCACAGAGCAAGGATCATCTTCATGAAGACATCATGACGAGGTGCTACCCTGAACAGAAAAACTAAAAAACACACAAGGACAGACGAGGAAAACAAAAACATCATATTATATCAACAATGTGACACACTATGGTGTTTTTAACAAAAACTCTACATAGAGCAGATTTATTAGCCAGAGGAGTAAGTGAGTTTAGGGGGTGTGTATCTGAAGCCATGAGTGTTGTATGCTTGTGTGAATATCTGAAGAATGAGCCTGAAGAACCTGGTTCCCAAAACCACCACAGTTCAGAATATAGATGTTAACTGTTCATTCTGTGCGACCCTCAGCTGCTCCAGGAACCAGATCACAGTCGGGTGTGAGGGGGTGGGGGTCTGGGGCAGACCCTCAGTCGATGTATACATCAAGGAGAATTTAGTCAAACTGCTCAAGGTCCTGCAGGAGAGCCAGATTCTGTAATCAGTTGTTTGGGAACAGAGGAAATGTTTTTGGTCAGGCAGACAATAACAATTTTCCATCTACCTTAATCTCCACTGGTACATCTCAATGTGGTGAATCCAATCAGACAAATAATGTGGACAATCCTGCCGAGCCGTGCTATCAGCTTCTTCAAGATCAATTCCATCTGACCAGCAAAGTCCAGGGACCACAGCCGGCCCGCGACCCTCAATAGAACCGCTTGCAGACCGAGACCAGCTCGCTCAAGGCAAAAATCGGAGTGCTGATAGAACGGCAATCCTTCATATCGGTCAGTCAGCCAGGAGATGAACAGCCACCAACACTGTTTTGTAGACCACCAGGAGACCACCAAGCCAGTCTGTAGAATCCAGTGATCAGAGTCCAGACATAAATCCAGAACAGAGAAGAACAGAGGTCCCACCTTTGACATGTCCTCCCATGGAAGAAGAAAAATAAACTTTGTTCCAAAAATTTTATTAAGAGACCAGCTAACCAAATCCATAAAAATAAAAATATCCATAATTTCTGGTTTCAGATGAAAACATAGAGAAGGCTCAAGCAGCAAAGCAGGGAAGATAAGGAAGGGCAGGAGAGAAGGAAAAAGTGTCTTTATATATATACTGTATATGTTAAGTCCTGGGTGTGCACGTCACAGAGGATCTCTCCTGGTCCAACAACTCAGCAGCACCAGCCAGGAAGCCAAATCAGCAACTCTAYTTTCTCTGCAAAGAAGAGCTGGTGGCCCCACCCCCATCTTAACCACCTTCTACAGAGGGGCCATGGAGAGCATCCTGACCAGTTGTTCCACTGTGTGGTATGGGGTCTGCACAGTAGCCTGCCTGCTGCAGGACCCTCCAGAGCATTGTAAGAGCAGCTGAGAAGATTGTTGGCACCCCTCTCCCCTCCCTTCAGGACCTGTACAGAACCCACCTCACACAGAAAGCCCCCCGCCTGGAGAGARATGCTACCCACCCTCTGCACAGCCTCTTCAGCCTGCTGCCATSAGGGAGGACACTGCAGGGTCTCCAGGCCAGGACCAGCAGACTGAGGGACAGCTCCATCTACCAGGCTATAAGGATGCCCCCCGCCCACAGCACACTGTAGTCGAGCACACTAACACTGCTCCGTTTCATACAGGACTGCACATTTTGCAAGTGCGTGACTTTTGCACATAACACACTAACACCACCCCCTCCCTCAACTGTGAGAGATGTATTCACACATCACTTCTACACTCATCTGCATCCTTCACTTTACTTTTATCAGCTTTAAGTGTCTATTCCACTATAATTACAATATTCAACTTCTTCTTGTCTAAAGATGAAGTGAGTACATTTATCTGTTGTAGCTTTACTACTTTTTGAATATTGGACTGTTCTGATATATTGTTTGAATTCCTCTTTAAAACCTAAAAAGCAAGTTTTATAATTTGAGAATTTAGATTTATGTAATACTAATTACAGTGGTGGGCACAGATAAAGCACTAAAGCACTAATAGGGGAAGTAATTTCCTGATTAGTGCTTTAGGGCTTTTTGCTAATTTTAAAATGTGTTAGTGGATTAGCACTTGATAAATGTATATATTAAATCTAGAAGCACTACCTGAGGTCTATAAATGTTATTGCTCAACATTAATGTTGTCACATGTTGTTCAGGTGTGTCACTGATCCACCAGGTGACAACATGAACCAAACACAGCTGTGGACTCACTGATAAGACTTACATGGTAACATGTGACTCATGTTGTCTGTTGAACAATGYTCATGGGTTCACTGGCTTTATTTAGTGCTTTAGAATTAGAGGATCTAAATGTTTGAGTTAGTGTTTTAGGGCTAGTGGAACTAATTTTTAAATTAGTGCTGCTCACCTCTGACTAATTAGGTTGATAATATGCAAATGTTTTTCTTTATTAAAGGGATAAGAGAAGAATCCAAACAACATGTTAAAGGGAAAATTCATCAAGAATATTTTGGGAAATAAATGCACTTGTTTTTCCTGAACTCTCTTTAATGCGTGACGTCCTTACGTTGGAGTTTCTGACGTCAGTACGTAAGGGTACCAACCCCCCAGTATTAGCATAACAACGGTTACCAAGGTAAAGTGGAAAGCTACCGAAGCGTTTTAGGAAGACTTTAATCCGGGTTTTCTTCTGGTAAATTAAGACCACTGATAATCTGCTGCTGCTGGGACAGACGTGACGACCACCGACATGACTTTAAACCAGAACCATTCGGAGTCCGGAGGAGTTCTGATCAACAACAGTGAGAGGTAACGTTAGCTGCTAGCTACATGCTAAATGCTAACGTAAACACGACGCTGACCTCATTATTATTATT
>NW_013953935.1:26176-27593 GCF_001266775.1 Austrofundulus limnaeus | reverse complement strand
CTTTAATCCACTTTGGAGTGATTTTTTTCCACTTGTCTGGACCTGTACGTCTCCTGTGTTAATGTTGGTACATGTAATATGATAATTCTGTACTGTGGACATCATTAAGAGTCGTTGTCGGGTGAAAAAATATTTCTCTAACACTGCGTTGACCGTGAACTGGAAGTGTTGGGAGTGGCACCAAGTGCTGGACTGGATGTCTGTGGTATATAGGCTGTTGGTTTCCTGTGCAGAACTCAGGCTTGTGTTTTAAATCCATGTTTTTATGTTACTGGTAACCAGTCCAGTGAGAGCTGGAGACCACAGCACCACGGTGCCAACAGGACCACGTCTTACACACACTTGTTAAAGTCAAACTGTGACSAACATTAAGGTCCAACAACAGAACTCTGCTTGGGTTCAGGTCACGTCTCTCAGGTTTCTCTGGCTCTGCCCTCATGGACTTTGAAGTCCACCAGGAGTCCACAGCTACGTGTCCTTGTAGCTCCCTGCTAAGGACTGTGAGGAGGTGTTCTGTGAGTTTCCTTTCACCTGTAGACACAAACAGTTACAAGTCATCCTGTCACCAGAACACTGAAGGAAGTTAACTTCTGTTTTACCTGGAAAACCCCACCAAACACACAACAAGCCAGGTGCTATGAGTAGACCCACACAGGTCTGTGGACCGCTCCAGAGTGGAACAAGGTCCAGACACTCTGAAGGAAACTGGACCTACAAGCCACAGTGTGTGCTGATACCTGTCCACCTCACACACAAGCTCCAGTTTCTTTCCCTTCCAGAGGGGTGATGTTCCAGTTAGAGTGAAGCAGAGGACCAGTACAGGTTCAACCAGACTGATCAGGTTCTCCTACATTACACACAAGCATGAAAACTGACCGTTTCTTCTTCAGAGGGCTTCACATGATACGTATGTGACAAAAAAGAAGTGTCAGAAACACACAATGTGTGCCAACAAGTTACAGTGTAGTCCTCAGCCATGCTGCTGTTAGTGTAACGTTGTGTTGTTGTTGTAGGTGATCTTCGTGGCTAAAGGACAGGATGCTCTGCAGTCCTTCATGATGCCCTTCTACCTGATGAAGAGCTGTGACATCAAGCAGCCTGTTCTGGGAGCCAACTACATCAAGGGCACTGTCAGTGCAGAGCCTGGAGGTAGTGTGTGTCTGTGTGTGTGTGTCAGTGAGTGAGCAGTGAAACACACTCTGATGGTGTGCTCTCCGTCTCAGGGGGCTGGGAGGGCAGTGCTACCTTCAAGCTGGTCTTTGCTGCAGGTGGAGCCATAGAGTTTGGTCAGTCCATGCTGCAGGTGGCAGCTGCAGGTGTGATGAAGCCTCACAGCTAACAAAAGCTTCTTTTGTCTTATAAATAAGTTTTTTGTGTTATAAATAAGTTTTTTTGCATTATAAATAGGTATTTTTGC
>NW_013953935.1:23295-24927 GCF_001266775.1 Austrofundulus limnaeus | reverse complement strand
TGTTGAAAAAGTACGATTTTTTTCAAAATTCCAACGAATATTACCAAAAAGTATCATGAACAAAAATTTATCAAAGATTTTAAAGGTTCATTCAAATTAGAAGCTGTTTATCACGTCGTATCTCAAACGTGTGCACCGTTCGCTCTAAAAAACACAAAGTGAGTATTCATGCAGACAAATTAAGATTTAGTCAAAAAACCTTTAAATGAGTTTTAATGGGGACAAATTTAGATTTTATCAAACAAATATCTTGAAATACCACTAAAAAGTAATTAGGAAAACTAATTGTTAATAATTTTTAGTCTGTTTCAAATCAGAACCCCTTCTTTGGTTCTTGTCTCAAAAATTTGCATCATTCGTTTTACTGCATACAAAATGAATATTCCTGTTGAAAAAGTAAGATTTTTTCAAAAATCCAAGCAAATAGTACCAAAAAGTTTCATGAATAAAAATTTATCAAAGATTTTTAGGGTTTATTCAAATCAAATGTTTAGTTTTTGTCTCAAAAGTGTGCTCCATTCGCCCCCAAATAAAAACAAAATGAGTTTTAATGGGGACAAATTAAGATTTTATCAAACAAATACCTTGAAATGCAACTAAAAAGTAATAAGGAAAACTAGTTGTTAATAGTTTTTTGGCTGTTTCAAATCAGAACCCCTTCTTTGGTTCTTCTCTCAAAAATTTGCTTCATTCGTTTTACTGCATACAAAATGAATATTCTTGTTGAAAAAGTAAGATTTTTTTTAAATCCAACAAATAGTACCAATAGGCTGTTTCAAATTAGAACTATTACTTCAGTTCTTGTCTCAAAATTTTCTTTCATTCGTTTTACTGAACACAAAATGAATATTCCTGTTGAAAAAGTTCGATTTTTTCAAAATTCCAACGAATAAAACCAAAAAGTATCCTGAACCAAAATTTATCAAAAAATTTTAAGGTTTCTTCAAATCAGAGGCTGTTCATCACTTCGTATCTCAAAAGTGTGCACCGTTCGCTCTAAAAAACACAAAATGAGTGTTCATATAGACAAATTAAGATTTAGTCAAAAAACCTTTAAATAAGTTTTAATGGGGACAAATTAAGATTTTATCAAACAAATACCTTGAAATACTACTAAAAAGTAATAAGGAAAACTAATTGTTAATAATTTTTAGGCTGTTTCAAATCAGAACCCCTTCTTCGGTTCTTGTCTCAAAAATTTGCGTCATTCGTTTTACTGCGTTTTACTGTTCCTTTTCTTGTTGAAAAAGTAAGATTTTTTTTTTGTCAAAAAAACTTTAAATACTACTAATATGTAAAAACTCATAGTTAATTAAGATTTTTAAGCTGTTTCAAATCAGATTCTGTTCTTGTCTCAAAAGTGTGCTTCATTCGTTCTACTTAACACAAAATGAGTTTTCTTGGGGACCAATTAAGATTTTTTCAAAAAACATTTAAATATTACTAAAAAGCATCAAGGAATTAACTAATGAACTAATATTGTCACAGATTTTAAGGCTGTTTCAAATTAGAACTAGTACTTCAGTTCTTGTCTCAAAAATTTCTTTCATTCGTTTTACTGAACACAAAATGAATATTCTTGTTGAAAAAGTAGGATTTTTTTCAAAATTCCAACGAATATTACCAAAAAGT
>NW_013953935.1:20103-21360 GCF_001266775.1 Austrofundulus limnaeus | reverse complement strand
CAAAAAATAAGATTTGTATCTGTAAAAATAAGATTTGTATCTGTAAAAATATTTACACAAGTAACAATCTTTTTTTGTTAAGGTCTGTTTACAGGTACAAAGCAAAAAGCTACGTGTAAATCTGTCTGCTCAAGTTTAAAACTTGCATGTGAGTTTCACTTTACAAGTACGAATTCTGACCAAGTTTTTCTGCCTCCAGCTGATTGGTCAATGTCAATCATAGATTTAACATCCAATCAGAGAACAGATGGGTTTGGCTGTCGTGCCTGCACATCTACTCAGATATATAGCTGTGTTGTGTTGCTATTGGATCATTTCAGTCACGTGACCCCCACTACAGCCCCGTTCAGGGAAACTCTGTTCATTTTTCTCATGTACAGTACTTTGTTCACCCATCCATGGAAGGAAAAACAAAAACGAGGAATAACAGGAGGAATGATGTGGACTTCTTCTGCCTGGTACCTTTTTTTAAACTTCTCTGCACGTGGCAGCGTGCACAGCTACAGTGCATGTGTACAACCAGGAAGTGTTCATCATTAAAGTCAAGGTAAGAACCACGTAGTTAGTGGAAAGACATGGAAACCTGATGTTTTGACTTGGATGTTATAATATTATGGATGACATAATATTATAATGTGAATAGCGTCAGTGGTTGTAAATAAATAGTTGTCAAATACATTTAACATATTTAATCTGATTTGAACAGATTTCAGATGTGAGTCTGGTAAAGACTCACATCTTTTCCCTCGGCTGTTTATTTACAGCCGAGGGAAAAGATCTGGTCTGGGTGATGACTGAGAGGAGCATTTCGAAGCAGGTTACAGTGAAGCAGCTGGAGAGGCGAGCTGGACAGAGGCAGAGTAGCAGCTGAGGGGCCAGGTTCACAGGAAGGTGAGCATCCAGGTGACTGTCTTTATTTACTGTAGCAGATCACTCAAATTCTTTCACACCTACTCAAGACTGATACGATTTGATGACCGTGAATCAAGACCAGCAAGACGTGTGACAGACAAACTTGCAGCCATAAGAGAGGTATGGGACAAGTGGGTGGAACGGTTGCCCTACCTCTACAATCCAGGGCCTGACGTAACAGTGGATGAGCAACTGGTTCCATTTAGAGGTAATCTGTTTTCATATTTGTAATAAAAGTGATTTTCACTATTGATTTCTTTGACTGTTTTCTGTGACACTGATACTAATCACTGATGCTAATGTCTTTTGTCCAAAGGTCATTGTCCTTTCCGGCAGTATATGCCC
>NW_013953935.1:15918-19513 GCF_001266775.1 Austrofundulus limnaeus | reverse complement strand
CTTGTAACTCCACTCATTGAAAGAAGGAAGCATGTTCCCCGCACAGAAGCCTCAGCAGCAGACATGAAAGCTATTCAGAGTGCAGCAGCTCCTGATCAACCTGAYMATCCATCTACCACAGCCACTTCCCCAGCTCGGGCAAGTAAGAGGAAGAGATGTCAGTTCTGCCCTCAAAAGAAGGACTGTAAAACTCATACTGTGTGCTGCAGGTGTAAGAAATATATCTGCAAAGGCTGTGACATTATTATTATTATTGTTATTATTATTATTGTTATACACAAATCTCCTGTTTCTGAAACCTACCTAAACCTCCAGGTTCAGTCGCTGTGTAATTAGTTGAATGGGTTATGTTATTTTTCATGTTTTTGTATTGTACATTCTCTTAAATTGTTCACTGGAGAAAAGTAAAAGAAAATTGATTCATTGAGATGAATAAAAATGCATTCAAAACTCCTTTTTGCACATTTTTTTCTTTCTTAAGCTATAGAAATTCAAGTGGAGAGGGAAAACTCAAGTATTCACATATTTTGTGGTGAATGACAATATACAAGATGAATGTAGAAGAATGTACATGATGGGTTAAAGAAGAACCCGTCCATGACAATACATTAAACATTATACATAATAAAACAAATAAAACACATTTACAAACCTTTAAAATTTACGTTGGGATGCTGGCGCAGGTGCCGCGTAACGCTGGTGGAACACAGAGATGGTTCTTCTCGCTGTTGACAAACATATAGAGTACAATTAAAAAACTATATAAATACATTAAAGTGAATAAATAAAAAAATACGAACCTTTAAAATTTACTTCAGCTTGCCCCAGTGGTCAAGCAGGGGGGTCTTGTCGATCGCTGATGGAWGTACTGACGGGTCTGGAACGCAGCAGGTGTCTTGTCGGTGATGGCAGTATGGAATGAACGAGACGCATTCTTTTAAACGCTTCGAGAACCGAGGAGGGGCGGAAATTAATGCTTTAAACACGATCTGATTGGTTGAGGGGTGGGTCTAAAGCCTAACCCTATCCACTGATTGGATGTTGGTTAATTTTCTGATGATAAGTCTCAGAGCCTGTCAGCTTCAGCTAGGCAGGAAGTCACGAACCCCTGAGAGGGAGGGTGAGCAGACAGATGGGCTATATGGACACCTGCTCAAAACAGGATGTTGCGGTCAACAGAATAGACTTCGTGTCAGCTCAAACTCTTTTGCAATAGAAAATCTGCACAAAACCATGATGTTGTGGTCATGGCTTACAGTAATTCGAGGGGAGTAAGAGGGGGGCTAGGGTTATGGTAAATCGAGGGGGGAAAAGGGAGGGTAGGATTACTGGAAGTCGAGGGGGGATGAGGGAGGGGGATAGTTATGGTAAATCAAAAGAGGAAGTCATGAAACGGAAGTTGACCAAATATGGAGATCCTACAGGAAGGACAGACCGGAAGTTGACCATATACGGATGTCCCGTCCTAAAGGGGCGTGGTACCTGTCAGTTTTGTGTGACGTCATTTCTTAATTAGTTGACGAACGGTCATGTATCTCTCCTGATGCTGGGTTACTGAAGACTGTCTTCTGATGTTGGGTAGCTACAAACTGTCGACTGAGACTGGGACTCTTAAGGCTGTTATTTGAGTCTGGGTCTCTTTATACTTTGGTCTTTGGCTGGGTCTGTGAAGGCTGACGTCTGATGCTGGGTCTCTTAAGACTGTCATCTGAGGCTGGGTGTCTGAAAACTTTCTGAGGCTTGGTCTCTTAAGACTGTCTGAAGCTGGGGCTCTTAAGACTGCTGTCTGAGACTGGGTCTCTGAAGACTGTCTAAGGCTGAGTCTATTCAGACTGTCTTCTGAGGCTGGGTCTCTTAAGACTGTTGTCTTAGGCTGGGTCTCTTTAGACTGTCTTCTATGGCTTGGTCTCCTGAAACTGTCTGAGGCTTGGTCTCTTAAGACTGCCGTCGGAGGCTTGGTCTCTGAAGACTTGTCTTCTGATGTTGGGTAGCTAAAAACTGTCGACTGAGGCTGGGTCTCTTAAGGCTTTTTTCTGAGGCTGGGTATCTTAAGGCTTTTGTCTGAGGCTGGGTATCTTAAGGCTTTTTTCTGAGGTTGGGTATCTTAAGACCTTCGTCTGAGGCTGGGTCTGTGAAGGCTGACGTCTCAGGCTGGGGCTCTTAAGACTGACGTCTGAGACTGGGTCTCTGAAAATTGTCATCTTGAGGCTGGGTTTCTTAAGTTTATCATCTGAGGCTGGGTCTCTTAAGAATGTCATCTGAGGCTGGGTCTATTTAGACTGTCTTCTGAGGCTTTGTGTGTTTTTGATTTTCATTTATTTTTCTGATTTTGGACTCTGATGAGCGCCTGAACGAGACCCTTGGATTTGGACCCTCCATGGAAGCCACTGATGAGCACCTACTCTGAAATTGATTTACCAGTGTATATATTAAAGATTTTTTTCTGTTGTCTTCATTATTTTATATTATATATACACATTATTATTATTATTGTTATTATTATTATTGTTATACACAAATCTCCTGTTTCTGAAACCTACCTAAACCTCCAGGTTCAGTCGCTGTGTAAAATCTAGTAGTTTCCCATGTTTGTTCAGTGAGTTTATTGTATTTTTCAGTGGAGAAGCACAAACATTTCACATTTTAAATTTAGACACTTTCAATAGTTATGCCTTATCGAGTCCGTTTCTTAATATGCAAAAGTGTCTTTGAATCAGGTTAGACCGGTAGCTTAGACGTGTTCTTCATCTCTTTTCACTTTCCCTATTGCTTCAAAGTCGATATCAGTTTGACATGCATTTTCCTCCTCTTCTTCAGAGATCTGAAGATCATAAGAGTCTTCATCTTCCTCAAAGGAGATCTGCAGCTCCACTTAGGCAGGATCAAATTCGCTGTCAGAGGAGTCCTGCTTCTGATCACAGGTTTCCTTGCGTCTGCAGGTGATTTGAGCAGGGACAGGAGGATAGAGGCTACTGCCGGCAGGCATGTTGTCATTATGTCCCCCGCACGTGAAGCATAAGCGGGTCATATTGTTTTTCTGTGATTTTTGGTCAACTGTAGCACAAAATTGGCTTCACCAATCAACATGAAATTTGGCAGGGCTGTAGAAGAGTCCGACCTACACTGCATCAGCCAACGGTTTTACAATAGACCCCATATTTGAGGAGGGGGCTCCTTTCAAAAAGGTGGTGTCTGGACGTGCAAAAATGCTTGTAACTCAGAAACTGTTCAACATAGGAGCTTCAGATTTCTTTTGTTGTTTAGCTCTGATGAAGGCCTCTATCCATCAGGCCCACCAATCAGTGCCCCCCACCCCCCTGGACCCCCAATTTATCTGCAAATGGGGTATCTAGAATGCAAAAATGCTTATAACTCAGAAACCCTTTAACATAGGAGCTTAAGATTTTTTTTTTGGTTGTTTAGCTCTATCCACATCAGGCCCACAAATCAGTGATCCCCGGACCCAAAATTTATCTGAAAATAGGGTATCTGGACATACAAAAATGGTTATAGCTCAAAAACTATTAAACATATTAAACATTCAGATTTCTTTTGTTGTTAAGCTCTGATGAAGGGCTATCCATCAGGTCAACCC
>NW_013953935.1:10842-15408 GCF_001266775.1 Austrofundulus limnaeus | reverse complement strand
CAGGTCTCCAGTTCACCAGAGACACCTGGACAGGTCTTCAGTCTCCATCAGGGACACAAAAGAGACAATCAATCGTCCACACTCTGTCACACCTAGAGTCACACAGAAGAGCACCAGAAGGTTTCAAACTGAGAACTCTGGACTCAGGCAATCACAGAGTTCTAATCACTTATCAATAATAATCTGAGGAGTCCTTAACTTTAGGATGTAGTTAGGCAATTAAATATGCATATATTAAATATATGAATAGACTATTAAAACGATTGAGTAATGCTTATTAAAACAAAAGAAATTAAAATGAAATTATAAGCATTGATTAAAATATATTCTGTTATCAATAACTCATAAATTTTTAAACATGTCCAAACCAACAAATGCAACTATTAGAGAGCCCTGGGAAATTAAAGACAAAAAGCCAACATATTTTAAAGGGTTTGAGCATTTGAATTATACATGTTTGAAGGCAGCTGATGGTATAGTTCATCACGGGTAGCAATGTTACAGGTCATCAATGGCAGAATGACGGCTCAGTGGTTAGCACTGACCCCTCACATCAGGAAAGGGTTTGATCCCAGTTCAGACTTACAGGGTCTTTATTGTGTGGAGTTTGCTTGTTGTTCTTGTTTTTGCATTTTCTATGGGTACTCAAGTTTCATCCCACAGACAAAAAAAAAAAGGATTTTCCTGGTTAAAAAAAGGTTAATAAATCAATAAATGTGTTCAACAATTTTCTTCTAGCTACCGTTAACTATAATTTGGAGGTTTGTCACCACCATCAGACTGCACATCATGACTGTCAGACAAGAAGGCCTGACTGACAGCACGACGGCTCAGTGGTTAGCACCGACGCGTCACAGCAAGAAGGACCTGGGTTCGATCCCCGGTTCGGACCTGGGGCAAACTCTCTGTGCAGAGTTTGCATGTTCTCCTTGTGCTTGCCTGGGTTTTCTCTAAGTTTTCTCTTCCCCCACCTCCCAAAACATGTACAATAGGTTGCCTTCAGATCCAGGCCGCCCTTGAAAAAGAGATCTGAGATCTCAATGGGACTTGCCTGGTAAAATAATGGTAAATATTATCTAATATTTTTTATACCACAGAAACAGTGGTGACATGTTATAAACAGCAGCCATGTCCAAAACTATGAACAAGTTTAAGAGAAAATAACAAATCTACAGGAACTTTTGTGATTTTGATGCAAACAATAGAGTTGAAGGTTTAAAAATGGGTTGCTCTGGAATACAATTTACCTTGTAGTTGCCTGGTTTTAATGCTTAGGTGGTGGTGATGAGCAGGTGGAACACATTTTCATTAACCAAAAAATAATGGTAAATATTGTTCAAATCTCAGTGTTTGTACATAATATAATATTCTACTTTTGGTGGTCATTGTTTAATTAAATTGCTTTTTTAATCAAGCTAAAACGATTATCTCTTATCCACTTGTCCTTACAAGTAGTTTTGTAGCCAATAGAACTGCATATAATACAAAAAAATTAACAAACAAAATGGCCTTTCATATCTGCAAATGACCCTCTATTATAAACTTTTTTTGCGTGAAATTTGACCAATGTCTAATAGAAATGAACACTTTTTGTATTGGGACAAGTTTTGCCCAAGTTTCAAGGATCAATGACATTACAGTATTCTTCCTTGTCGTCACTGGGGAGTTTCATTAATAAACTGGAAGACTTGCTCAAAAGATACATTTTGCAGATTCAACGCTCAATTTAAACTCTTAAGTATATACAAGGAAAAACATCTCTTTCAACAAAAAAAAAAAAAAAAATCCAGCCTCAGCTTTGGATTTTTATTTTGGTTTGTTCTTTTGTGGGACCCCAAGGCTAAACGGAGAGCAGGGCACAAGCCTCCTGTGGAGTGTCGGGCTGGGTTTAGTGCAAGGCTCCTTGAGAAAGCACTAAGTGGGTCATGAAGACATACAGGTGGTGTTGGAGGAAGCAGAGGATCAGCTGAGGTAAGATGAAGAGGCTTGTGTAGCAGTAGACCAGTGGTTCCCAAACTTTTGATCTTCTGACCCACAAAATATCCATGGCAAAAACTTGTGACCCCAAATATTACTGGTACATGAACTTTGTGAATAACCCTAAAAACACAGGCTTTTTGACAGTCTAAACAGCTTGTACACAATTATAAATATTTATTTATACTTATTTTGTGTTTCTGTAATAGTTATAGGGAAAATATTACATCAGCAATTATTTTATTACCCTGTAAATTGATTTCTGGAGATTAACCAAGGTGCTTCACGACCCATAATTTGGTCCCAAGCCCAAAGTGCAGTGGTTCCCAAACTTTTCAGTTTTTGACCCACAAAATAACAGTAGCAGAGACCTGTGTTCCCGACTATTTTTGGATGACAAATATTTGTATCAGGTCAACTGGACATAGTAAATATTTTTATACTACATTTATCCTTTTTCAATACACTAACCTCACTCCTTTGTAACAACTAAGACTAAAATGTAATTAATTCAGAAAATCTTTTCAGGACCCCACCTTGATGTTTCGGGAACCCACTTTGAGTCCCGACCCAAACTTGAACTCCACAAATAAATACGAATCCTTTGCCCTTAGGAGTTATGCATGTTTGTGGCTTTGGAGCTTTAACACCTTAATGTGACCTCCACCAGCTCTTACCCCATGATCTGTATTCCCCACTGCCTCTCACTGAGACTTTTCATCGGACTCTGACAGGGTGTGATCACCAGGCAGTGACACACTCTTGTGACGGTCCCACAACTTGTGGAGCTCAGTGGCCTCAGTCTTGCTGCTGCTGCTGTTACGGAAACTGATTAGACGTGGACGCACCTTCATGTCTTTCAGTGTCACTGAGCCCTCAATGGCTTTACAGAGCTGAAAGAGCAAATAAAATAAATAGAAAACAAATTAAAACCAGCCAAAACACACTCAAATTAAAGCAATATTTAGATTTGCTCCATTGTTGCACTCAGGTTTGAGAATGCATTCACTTCCTGTGAGTCTTTCTAAAGAATGCTATAATTGTTCATGTTTATCTGTAAAATTATGAGTTACAATCAGAAATATCATGTAGACCAGTTATTGTACAGTCAACAGTTTATTGTTGGTGGAGCACTGACGTAGAAACTAAAGAATTAAACAGTCACAAATTTATTTAGAATATTTTCGTAAATATTTTATTTCATTTTTATGTAAATTTTTCAAATAGAAAACATTTATCATCTGAATAAACAGAACTCTAATGAATTACTGACAAAATGCAAACAATAAAATGGATTACATTTATTTAGTCGCAGCCCAATGCTACGTTTAATGAATGCTCTTTTACGTTTGTCACTCAGATTTAAGTAAATCAGATTCAGTGTGATTCTGTCTGGGAGCAACAATCATTGCATAGTTTTCAGTTTGTTTGTGAGGCATGCTGTTTGTATATAAATGACATTTAAAATATTCTTACAATAAATGTTCAGAGAACTTGGCAGCAGCTCAGTGAATAAATATGCAACATAATTATGTCGCATATTAAACATATTAAACATAAAATAAGGAAGCAAAATTACAACACTGAGACGATTAAAACTTCTTACTTCCTTGAGGGAAACCACTCCAATTAGGCGGCCGATGCTGGTGACGTAGGCATAATCAAGGCTCAGCTGGGAGAAAATAGTGTGAGTCTATGGAAAAGAAAAAGAGGGAATGAATTGTTAGAGCAAAACATGGACAGCACTGAAAAGAGCTTTTCTGTCTGGAAACTGAGCTCATTTAGAGAAAGGCA
Source organism: Austrofundulus limnaeus (assembly GCF_001266775.1). Taxonomy (NCBI): domain Eukaryota; kingdom Metazoa; phylum Chordata; class Actinopteri; order Cyprinodontiformes; family Rivulidae; genus Austrofundulus; species Austrofundulus limnaeus. The sequence continues at coordinate 11,637 of NW_013953935.1, read as the reverse complement.
CCACTGACTTATCCAAGACTTAGTTCTCAATAAATTCATCTAAATGTTTAATTAATTGGATAAAGCCACATTGGATCTTGCTGAACAAACACTAAAACTGTACTGTTTAACACCTAATGCTAAAAACTGCTGCTTAAAGAGGAAAAATTTTATTTGAATGTAAAGATAGAAAACGTGGGTGCTACAGAAATCTGTCTTTCTCAACACCATGTCCCCATGTTTAAATAAAACTCTTTATGAGAGCGATATAAGCATGTCATGGGCAGTGATGTTAATATTTTGCACAAGGACACTTCAGCACACCCCATAGGGATGGGGCTTACCAGTAGGTAATGGGTTCTGATACAAACATAATCAATGTATGAGGAAAAAGAAAAAGATGCAAAAGTGAAATGAAGTTTGGTGGTAATGGAAAGCTTGGGTGAGTAATGAAATGTGTTGAAAACAGCAGGAATATACAGAAAGAAGCTCAAATACTTAAAATGTAACACAAACGTCCCAAGTGTACCACAAGAATGGTCCCTGAGTATCAAATGCTGCCAAATGTAACATTGTCAACAGCGGAATAGCATTTTAGTCCTAAAAATTTAAATCTTTTTCTTTCAAACTTAAATTAAATCGCTAAATGTTTCCAGTTTTTCACTTTTCTGCTCATTTATAAATATTGGGACTATTGTCCCGAAATCACTAGTAAATGAATGGAAGTCAATCGAAGTCTCCATGAGGATAGAAGAACAAACGTGTGTGTGTGTGTGTGTGTGTGTGTGTGTGTGTGTGTGTGTGTGTGTGTGTGTG
>NW_013953935.1:2537-10789 GCF_001266775.1 Austrofundulus limnaeus | reverse complement strand
CCATTTGGTTTAAATACCATTGGTGGGTTGGGGATTTGGTTTAGGACCAAGGTGTGAATTGAGTTTAGGTTAGTTTTAGGGTCAGCCTACCTGTGAGGTTAGCCTTAGGGTTTGTGGTCAGGGTTAGGCTGTAGAAATGTAATTGAAGTCAATGGAATGTCCCCAAGCCCTGTGATGGACATGCGACACCATAAAGAACTTATGTTAGTCACTCCTCTAAATAATAAAACTATAAATTCTTTGGGTTCCCCTCTGAGTTTGCATTACATCACATAAATTCAACAGGCTTGCATACTCGTTAGGTCCTTAATGCCACCACTAGAGATGTGACATTCACAAACAATCAAGTCACAGGCAGTAAAGAGCCGTTTGTGTTTCTATTTTTTATTGTTCATATAATATAATTCATATAACCTTTACTTTTTTCATCCTTAATCAGAGAGCTAATGGTTAATCAGAGAGATAATAGTGCCTGCTTTGCTTTTTCCACAGAAAACAGGTAGAGTGGTGGAGTATAGCAACTCAGGGGGAAAGTGGGTGGGGGATTTGTGCTTGACAAAACACATGGTTCCATCCACGCCGTGTCAAAATCAAACAGCTCTTTTGAACAGCTCTATGAAACAAATGTCTCCTCAAGCTCTGGATCCCTTCAAAGAGACAAATATCCCATCTCTAAACACCACACACACTGGAGTATTGGGACATTTCAATCCAACATATTGAATATCCCAGATTTGAGGTTGGAGTGGTCCCAACGGCCTTCCAAGGCAACTAGATCACTATTAACACATTAAAGGAGGCAGTAATATCTCCTAAAATTATCTTTAGAACCATCACGATAATCGAAGCATCCTCAACATTGTTGGAAGGGAAAAATAAGGACAAAAATTGGCACATTTATCTTGCCATGTGAACCTGGCGTTTACTTGGACATAAGTAATCAGATTTAAACGGCCATTCGGAATAAAATTACATCATGTAAGCGCCCTATTCGGATTATTCTGACCCTATTCAGCTCGATCCGAATGAATTTGTAATCGGAATGAGAGAGGTGATTTATGCCGATTGATAATCCAAACGACTTGCACGTAAACACGTAATCCGATCATTTTATTCTGATTGTGGAAAACTGACCTGACTGCACGTCTGCTGACTTTCATCCACCGGTTTCTGCTCTTTTGTGGAGAGAGGAGCAGCAGTGCTGTAGTTTCCAGCAGCACAGAACTTTTTCTCCCATTTTCTCATTCAATAAAGAAGGAAGACACATGCCGCTTCACAAAAAATAATGATAAAAAATAAAAAAATGAATAAAAAGTCCACCGCGCGTCCCCTGCAACTGAACCAGGGATTGCGGTAATGTCTCCACCATTATGAAAACCTGTCGCAGGGCCAATCTGAGCTCAGAAGCTGTTTGTTTATGTTCATCATGAAAGTAGATCTTTTGTGTGTGTGTGTTTTTAAGGGAAAGTTAGCAACTGTGCATGCCAGTGCTTCTATTCTGAATAAAAGCCTGGTACATGTAAACACTCGTCATTATCGGATTGTGTCCATATATACGATACATTTCGATTATTTAATCTGAATACATTTCAATCCGATCAAAGAATTTTACGCATGTAAACATTGATGGTTGGAAAAAAAGAAGAAAGTCTTTAATGAAGTTTGTCAGAACATTATGCGTTTAAGACGAGGATGTCATGAGCTGATTGCAAGTATTGAGTATTGGTTTGAGTACCAATCAAGGTATTTTTCGGTATTAAAATAGCTTGGCACTTTCAGATCCTAATAAATACAGTCTATGGTTTTACATCATGTTAGATGAGTTTACTAAAAGCTGTACAGCAGCCATAAAACAGCACCCCATGTGATGTAAGGGCCTAGAAATAAATGCACCTGAGCACCAATTGTTTTCTCTGTCGTTGGACAGTAAAAAATACCACCACAAATCCTCATTGTTCGTCAAACCTTGTGTCAAGTGTCTTGATAATCAATAAATTTATGCTTGAAACAGAGGTGATTGCTCTAAGACTTCAAGGGAAGCTCAGCTTCCCCTAAAATGTAAAAAATAAAATAAGTGATCAAATACACTCACCGGCCACTTTATTAGGTACACCTGTCCAACTGCTCGTTAACACTTAATTTCTAATCAGCCAATCACATGGTGGCAACTCAGTGCATTTAGGCATGTAGACATGGTCAAGACAATCTCCTGCAGTTCAAACCGAGCATCAGTATGGGGAAGAAAGGTGATTTGAGTGCCTTTGAACGTGGCATGGTTGTTGGTGCCAGAAGGGCTGGTCTGAGTATTTCAGAAACTGCTGATTTACTGGGATTTTCACGCACCACCATCTCTAGGGTTTACAGAGAATGGTCCGAAAAAGAAAAAACATCCAGTGAGCGGCAGTCCTGTGGGCGGAAATGCCTTGTTGATGCCAGAGGTCAGAGGAGAATGGGCAGACTGGTTCGAGCTGATAGAAAGGCAACAGTGACTCAAATAACCACCCGTTACAACCAAGGTAGGCAGAAGAACATCTCTGAACGCACAGTACGTCGAACTTTGAGGCAGATGGGCTTCAGCAGCAGAAGACCACACCGGGTGCCACTCCTTTCAGCTAAGAACAGGAAACTGAGGCTACAATTTGCACAAGCTCATCGAAATTGGACAAGAGAAGATTGGAAAGACGTTGCCTGGTCTGATGAGTCTCGATTTCTGCTGCGACATTCGGATGGTAGGGTAAGAATTTGGCGTCAACAACATGAAAGCATGGATCCATCCTGCCTTGTATCAARGGTTCAGGCTGGTGGTGGTGGTGTCATGGTGTGGGGAATCTTTTCTTGGCACTCTTTGGGCCCCTTGGTACCAATTGAGCATCGTTGCAACGCCACAGCCTACCTGAGTATTGTTGCTGACCATGTCCATCCCTTTATGACCACAATGTACCCAACATCTGATGGCTACTTTCAGCAGGATAATGCGCCATGTGGAGATGAAGTCTGAGATGATTCCAGCTGGAATCATCTCAGACTGGTTTCTTGAACATGACAATGAGTTCACTGTACTCAAATGGCCTCCACAGTCACCAGATCTCAATCCAATAGAGCATCTTTGGGATGTGGTGGAACGGGAGATTCGCATCATGGATGTGCAGCCGACAAATCTGCGGCAACTGTGTGATGCCATCATGTCAATATGGACCAAAATCTCTGAGGAATGCTTCCAGCACCTTGTTGAATCTATGCCACAAAGAATTGAGGCAGTTCTGAAGGCAAAAGGGGGTCCAACCCTTACTAGTGTGGTGTACCTAATAAAGTGGCCGGTGAGTGTGTATACTGTTGTGTGTACATGTCATTGGCTAAATATGCGCTACAACGCACTCAACTTACTGCAGCTTCACAGTGCTTTAAACAGTGACGCTGAGCATCCACAGAGTTCAATTGCGAAGAAAGAGTGCAGCGAAACAAGACGAAATGAGACGAAACGAGACGACTCATTAGATAAATGCTGGGCTTTGTCCCGCCCTTCGGAGGCTCAGCATCTCTGGGGTCTATGGGGATGTGGGCTGGCCTCGGCTGGACCAGACACTCAACTCCTGCATGATGATTGGATGATCTGTCGGAAGCTGAATCCCTTTTTGATTGACAGCGAAATGAGCAAATTAGCGATCTTTTGACGTCCATTGGAGCATTTTTTAGTTTCATTCTGTTCTGAGTTGAATCGGAGACTTTCCTAATCTTCTAAGTGGCATTTTCTTTCTTAAAAATGATTAGTGACAAATCGAGCTTCTATTTCTGGTGGGTTTTTTGTATCTGCTTGTGTTTGTTGACTGACTTCTATCACTCTTTCTGACTTCTATCATAGTTTCTGTCCAGCAAAGCACTCACAGGCAGACTCTAGTCTCACGCCAGTCCCAGCTAGCGAGCAAGCTGCACATAATGGCAGACAGTTTGAATGTTGTGGACCAGATTTTGGTGAAGCCATTTGATATAGTCTTCCTTATGAAGAAAAATTTAGAGTTAAACAGCAGGGCTGATCAACTCCTCAGATTAATTTGGTGCAAAAGGTGGGGAAAGTAACGAGTCTTTTCAGCTGTCCTGGTATGACTGGCTGACTGGAAGTGCAGTAAAATGATTTGTGACAGGGTCACAGATCATTTTCTTGGAAAGGAACAGAGGGTAGAATTTACGTAGAAATAAACTGACACATTTTATGATGTAGGCCGAAATTGAGCTTCCCCTTTTAGAAAGACCGCTGCTGGCTTGAAACTAAGATTGGCATGTTCTTTTTGCTGTTTTCATGATGTTTGTTGGTTGAAGTGGAACATAAAACCTGAACAACAATGTGATGCTTGGATTCCTGTGACCAGTGTAGTTTAGGGTTGGGGAAAATCATATTGTGCACAATTCATCAATAAAACTGTCAGTGATTAATATTTTCAACTTTACACTTACTTTAACTTTTGCATGACTTGGGCTTGGGAAATGTAAGAGAAAACACAGCTGTGAAATTTTAGCTTCCTAAGATTTTACTCAGTTTGTAGAGTTGAGTTACTTTTACAACCGCTAATTAGACAGATGGGCCCAGATAGAGGATGTGCAAGTAATGCCTCACTAGAACAGGAGGTTGCACGTGGACATACTCAGTTACTTTGTAGAAAAGCCTTTAAAAAGCTTGACTGTTTTACAGAGAGTCAGTTCATGATGCTGATGTTGATTATACCTTGTCTGTATATGAACTCCTTGATGCAAGTAAAACAGAGTTCAACCAGACTGTTGCTTGTTCGTCAATCCTTGTGTCAAGTGTCTTAATCAATTCATCCAACAACTGTGAACTGATTTAATCACCTGTAACACCAATGTCAAACGAGATTACACAAGATCTAGAGCAAAGCCACAGCATTGGTTACAGAAAACTCAGGAAGGGGATAACCACAGTCTTTTATTGTGTTTCCACCCTTATGGTGGAAAAGGTGGCTTTCAAAACACAGCTTAATATTTGAACTTGTTATCTGCTAGTTTGACGATTTTTATGTACAATTTTAGAACACAGGATAACTGATATAGAGTCAAAAACATGCAAATGTGATTGCCATGTATTAATCATCACATTATCGGCTAAATGCCACAATTAATCTTTTTTTGCCAATATCGCCAAACTTGAAAATTGAATTTAAATTGAATAAACATTGGAATGAATTTCCATATGTTCCATTTGCTGTATGTTTGGTCCCAACTTTGGGTGGAGATGTGAAAACCCAAAACAACACAGACTTTGAAAATAAGGTTAATTAAACTAATTATAACCTTATTTTCAAAGTCTGTGTTGCAGTCAGAGAGACAGAGTGGTTAGCAGCAGCTGTATGTCCAATCAAACCTTGTGCAGTGATGTGCGCTCCATAAGCTGGAATGGGGCGGGGTCTATCTTGCAGGAGCTGAAGTCGACTTGCTCCTCAAGCTGCTTCTCCTCCCATTCTGCTATCTGGAAATCAAACAGATCAGTAATTTTCAGTGTAATTTTGTTTAATTAAAATGTAAAATCAGACTGCAGCATAATTTGTTAGAGTCAAAGGCCTTACAGCCAGTCTGTTGGCTGAACTTTGTTTGTTTCTGTGACTGTAAAACTTCAATAGACAGGACGTCAAACAGAAACTGATTACATAATGTCTTTATGAGTAGTGTCAGTCAGTAAATGAGAAGACAAAGGCATGAAATATTTCAAACTACCATCTACCAAATGACGTTTGTCCACAGAAAATAAATGGACCAGGCAGAGCTCTGAATGATGTCAAGTGAAACTTGAAGTAACACAGCTGGTGAAAAAAGCAGGAGGATGGAGAAGCAGAGACTGCAGGAAAACATGGTGATGGAAGGAGAATGTATGAGGAATGTGCCTTAGACAGACAGGAAATGAGAGGTGATGTTGATGGATGAATTATGAATGATGTCATATCCAAAAATATAAGACTCCTGGGTAACTGACCTATTCAGTTGTAAAAACTGAACAGCCTGGTCTGTCAGACTGGGATGTCATCAGGTGCAAAATGAGATGTCAGTTATACAAATTCATGTTTCAAAAACTTAACGGATTTTACTAACAGTTTAAAGGAAAAAATAAAACAAAATAACAAAAAAAAAAACCCATCAGATTTTGTCCTCCACCAGTAAAGAAAAAATATTTAACTGTTTAAAAAAATAATAAAATAATAACTGTTATTGCCATTGTTCATCTCCCAATAATATATAAAACATTTCTTTTTCTTTAATCATACTCAGCATTTTTAAAACATAGCATCATGTTTTAAGTTAAGTATGCTTATTCTGGTCACTTGTTCTCCACCTTTAAATATCCATTTTTCCCTATTTTCCCAAGTTCTTCTAAAGTTCACCAAATGTCATGAAAAAAATGTTATGCTTAAATGTTGCTCTGAGACCCAAAAGCTTTTCTGAAAAACTAAAGTTCAGAAATAACGATGAGCTTTTTATCCCCTTAAACATTGTTCATACCAGGTGCTAAAATCTGTTCTTCGCGATCGAATTGCAAACAGATGATGCTAAATTACAGATCTAAATGACTTCAATGCATGACAAAAACATTCACTTAGACCAGTGATTCCCAACTAGGGGTACGTTTACCTATTGGGTACGTGAGCATATTACCCCAATTTTTCTATGTACAGAGGGTACATAGAAAAATTTCCCAGGTCTGTAAAATATATACTGTATATAAAAATAAGACTGAGGTATGTAGGTCCCTGTGATTTCCACAATGCGGAAACTGCAGACGGAATCACAGAATGGACACAAAGCGGAATCCTGGATAAAATATGAAATCTCAGAATTTGCTCATTTGGGCAAGTTTCTGATGTATTTTGGACACGGCTTCTTCCTTCACCTGCAATTACCTGGTTTATTTATTTAATTACTTATTCACTTTCAAGGCAACATTTTTATCTTTATTTAATTTGAGTTGAAAAGAATAAAATGCCTGAGAAGTAAATGTTCTAGGGGGTTAAATAAATAATTTCCATTTAATTATCAGTTGTTGTGAATTACAGCTTTGGAGAATCATAATATTTGACTGAAGAGGTACTAGTGGTATGACAAAATAGCTCAGGGGTACTCAAATCTGAAATGGTTGGGAACCACTGACTTAGACCACCTTAGGAGCCTCACTGTAGAACTTGCAACTAAACTGATGTGAATCCAAGCAAGCAGCAGAGAGATTACCTGCACAGACTCAAAATGCTGGTGGCAAACTGGATGTGGTTCTGATGAGAATCACAGTTCAGCAGTGTGCCCGTGAGAAGTGAGGCTATACCTGGGTGAAGTTTCATATGGTAAGAGGTGAGGAGGTGACTGAATCTATAATATTGGCATTTTTCGCAACACAAAGGCGCAACTAAGACTCAAAGCAGTGAAATCAGGCTGCTTGCCCTAAACAATTACGTATGTTTATCACTGGATCCCGGCAGCTTGACCTTGGTCGCAAGCTGACCAAACCTCCCTGGAATGAAACGTGAGAAGGAAACCTTGACACTCCCCATCCTCACCCGCGTCACCCATGACCGGACCGGTCTGAAGCCCGCATTGGGTGGAGACAGACAACTGAACTCTAGTAACTTGTGCTTTGACTGGTTTGGACTCTGGAGGTCTTCTGATTAGTTCCAACACCGGAATACTATCCTGAATAGACCCACCACCCCCCTCCTCTCCTTGGATGACTTGCTCTATGTGGAGTAGTTTTCTTTGAGCGTATGTTTGTGTGTTTCTGTATAAAACACAGGATCAAAGCTCTTTTTTTAACGCACACTTCCTATTGCGTGTATTCTAAACTGCAACGGTAGAGCACTAAGTTGCGAAAGACCCTGGACATTCGTTCCCCCATGTTTGTCATGCATGTGTGTTTCTCCGGACGGATGATCTAAATTGCAAATTTCGTTCTGCACGTTCAGAACGTTTCGTTCTTGATGTTATGTGTAAACGACAATAAAACGATTCTGATTCTGGATGTCTCAGGTTTATATATATGACACAGCAGGTAAAATAAGTATTGAACACGTCACCATTTTTCTCAGTAAATATATTACTAGAGGTGCTAATGACATGAAATTTTCACCAGATGTTGGTAACAACCCAAGTGATCCATACATACAAAGAAATAAAAAAAAATGTCCAGAAATGAAGTTATTTGTAATAATGTGGAATGGCACAGGGAAAAAGTATTGAACACATGAAGAAAGGGAGGTGTAAAAAGG
>NW_013953935.1:0-222 GCF_001266775.1 Austrofundulus limnaeus | reverse complement strand
TCTGTACGAAGCAAAGTGAAGGACAAGGGTCTGGTTTTTACCAGGCTATCAATAATTATTCAGACTAATATTAACTTAGATTTTCGTTCATGGTTTTCAGATGGTGCTCTGTAGTTAAGAAGTTTCTATATTACCTTTATAAAAATGAAAAATTGTTGTCTATATATAATATATATAACATATATACTGTATATGTCTATATATAATATATATAACATATAT
>NW_013953934.1:73418-74198 GCF_001266775.1 Austrofundulus limnaeus | reverse complement strand
AACTCTGTAGACCCTGTAGAACCCTGTAGAACTCTGTAGACCCTGTAGAACTCTGTAGACCCTGTAGAACCCTGTAGAACTCTGTAGACCCTGTAGAACTCTGTAGACCCTGTAGAACTCTGTAGAACCTGTAGAACTCTGTAGAACCTGAAGAACCTGTAGAACTCTGTAGAACCTGTAGAACTCTGTAGAACTCTGTAGACCCTGTAGAACTCTGTAGACCCTGTAGAACTCTGTAGAACCTGTAGAACTCTGTAGAACTCTGTAGACCCTGTAGAACTCTGTAGAACCTGTAGAACTCTGTAGAACCTGTAGAACTCTGTAGAACCTGAAGAACCTGTAGAACTCTGTAGAACCTGTAGAACTCTGTAGAACTCTGTAGACCCTGTAGAACTCTGTAGAACCTGTAGAACTCTGTAGAACCTGTAGAACTCTGTAGAACCTGAAGAACCTGTAGAACTCTGTAGACCCTGTAGAACCCTGTAGAACCTGTAGAACCCTGTAGAACCTGTAGAACCTGCAGAACCCTGTAGAACTCTGTAGACCCTGTAGAACTCTGTAGAACCTGTAGAACCTGCAGAACCCTGTAGAACTCTGTAGACCCTGTAGAACTCTGTAGACCCTGTAGAACTCTGTAGAACCTGTAGAACCTGTAGAACCTGCAGAACCCTGTAGAACTCTGTAGACCCTGTAGAACTCTGTAGAACCTGTAGAACCTGCAGAACCCGCAGAACCCTGTAGAACTCTGTAGACCCTGTAGAACCCTGTAGAACTCTGCAG
>NW_013953934.1:71841-72418 GCF_001266775.1 Austrofundulus limnaeus | reverse complement strand
GTGTCAGTGTGAGTTAGTGTCAGTGTGAGTTAGTGTTAGTGTTAGTGTCAGTGTGAGTTAATGTCAGTGTGACTTAGTGTCAGTGTGACTTAGTGTCAGTGTGACTTAGTGTTAGTGTGAGTTAGTGTCAGTGTGAGTTAGTGTCAGTGTGACTTAGTGTCAGTGTGAGTTAGTGTTAGTGTGACTTAGTGTCAGTGTGACTTAGTGTTAGTGTGACTTAGTGTCAGTGTGACTTAGTGTCAGTGTGAGTTAGTGTCAGTGTGACTTAGTGTCAGTGTGACTTAGTGTTAGTGTGACTTAGTGTCAGTGTGAGTTAGTGTCAGTGTGAGTTAGTGTCAGTGTGAGTTAGTGTTAGTGTGAGTTAGTGTCAGTGTGACTTAGTGTCAGTGTGAGTTAGTGTCAGTGTGAGTTAGTGTCAGTGTGAGTTAGTGTCAGTGTGAGTTAGTGTTAGTGTGAGTTAGTGTCAGTGTGAGTTAGTGTTAGTGTGAGTTAGTGTCAGTGTGAGTTAGTGTCAGTGTGAGTTAGTGTTAGTGTGAGTTAGTGTCAGTGTGAGTTAGTGTCAGTGTGAGTTAGTGTT
>NW_013953934.1:62146-66423 GCF_001266775.1 Austrofundulus limnaeus | reverse complement strand
TAAGTCTCCATATTAACTAACCATGTTAAATCTAACTGTGCACGTCACTGAAGAGGTGTTTACTACATTCAGTGATGGTGACAACGGGATGTTTTTTTAAACATCAGTCAGTATAAGCAGAGGAATCACCACCCGCTGCTGCAACTAGCTGGTCTAAACATTAGCATGCTAACACACATAGCGGTGCAGCAAGGAAAAATGTCCCCCGGGAAACAACAGTTCACTGGCGGCCGCGACGAAACGTTCCGCTATTTAAAGTGGAATGTCTGGTATTCAAAAAATTCATATCATAACAAAAATAAAAACCGGTATTCGGTACAAAACGGTATACCGCCCAGCACTATACCAGTATGTACCAGTATATACATGTATGCCAGTATTTGTAAAATTCGTATAAGAAGTATGAAGCGGTCTGTCCCCGGCTGTTGTTATAGTGACCTGTAAAAAGGTTTTCATTGGTTGGTTTCTTCCTGTTCAAACAGCTTTTTGTAGACATGATAAAATGTAGACAAACAGTCTGAGATTCACTGATCTAACCTTAACATGTCCTGGTTCCCACATTCAGCCTCACCATTTAACAGCTGTCTGAAGTGTCCTTGCCCTGAACAATATGGCTGCTCTCTCCAACCATGAGAAGTCCCWTGATAACTCTTCTAGTGTTGATTCGAGCCTTTAGCTGGTCATGTGATGCTCTCAGACACCTGCAGGAGGCGGTGTGGAGTCAGACCCTAACCTGCTGAGGAGCTGACTGAACATCCTGAGCTCATGTCCTGAACCTCTGTTAATTCTCACCTGTCTCATGACAGAAAGTGCGTCAGAAGAACCAGGAGATGAAGGTTCTGATGGACCAGATGAGGAACCTGCTTTGGGATGTTAATGCCATGTTGACCCTTAGAAAGTGACGGCTCATCTGGACCAGGTGACACCTGGAACACGGGGTTCTACTCCTCTTCATCACTGACTTGGTTCTGTTGACCTGTTCTTACTTCACGTTAGTTTATTTGGACTTGAAGCAACCTGAGAAGGTTGTTGTTGTGTAAAAGGCAGCTGTGTGAGCTGAAAGCAACACTTCCTCAGGTACAGTTTCCTGCTGCTGACACAGGTGAGTCACAGCAGGTAAATGTTTACAGCAGCCACTGAGCTCACAGGTGATGATCCTGAGTGTGAACCCTGCTCACCCTGAGGGCCTTTTTCTAAACAAATCTGTTTTTGTATGAAATAAAGGTTTTTGTTTTTCAAACTGTTTGTGTGTTTGAATGTTTTGAGTCTGTGGTACCGTCAGCATCTACAACCYGTCAGAGCTGCAGCAGCATCAGGTCAAGCCTCAGGTTACCAGGGGACACACCTCCTCAGGTGTAAAGACACTGATGCAGGTAAACTTTAGTCCAGTCTTTATCTAAAGCTCACAGCTTCTTTACCTGCTCAGTTCAAACTTTCCTCAGGTCTTTTCTCAAACCAAAGATGAACCATTTTCAGRAAGTCATGAAGTTAGCCTGGCTCCTGCCTTCCTCTGCAGCTCTGCTCAGTTCGTTTCCCCTCGCAGGACTACGCTCTGGTGTTTACCAAGCTACAAGTTGGATGAGATGAAAAAATCCAGGTGTGTTTTCTCACCTGTGAGCACATCAGTATTCTTCACTGTGACCTGATGCATCATCTGAGATGTTTCAGTCCATCCTAATATTACATGCAGACTCAGAGTTTTATTGATATTTCTCCTTTGATACAAACATCCTGCTGATGATGTTTCCCACTTTTATTCCTGCACTTCTCATTTCTGTGGAGGTCATTTTTTAATTCAATCAAACAAAAAAAACAGCTTCAACCAAAAAAATAATAATTTCAACCAAACAAAAAAGCTATTTCAATAAAAAAAAGTTTTTTGCAAAACAAATTTTTGGTTGMATCTCAAACTTTTGTTTGATGCTTGAAGTTTTTTGTTGACTCATATTTGTGTTTAATACAGGGCAGTCAGGGAGCCAGCTGAGATCATCTCCATGAATGTCCTTAGTGTAACATGATGGGACTTTGTGAAGTGACCTATCACTCACTCTGTGTGTCACTGCTGTTAGCAGCCTGGTCCTCCTGAGCAGAGCTGAGCTGGGGTCAAAGTTCAAACAAGAAGAGGGAGGGACAACAGGAACTCACTCCAGTACGCACTAACCAATAGGGACACACCTTACATAGTTGCTCCTCAGATCTCACCCCAGATGTTCGTGTTCTCTCCGTTCAAAACGTTTTTGAGTTCAAATAAAAACTTAAAGCATCAACCAAAAGTTTCTGTTCTGCAAAAAAAAACAATATTTTTTGATTGAATCTGCTTTTTGTTTGATTGAATAATAATTAAAAATGACCTCCAAACATCAGTTCCTGTACAGATCAAATAAACTCGTCTCAGAGTCCTGCTGTGTGTTGAACAGCTGCAGGAGCTTGAATCAAAGTGCATGTAGAGTTTCAGAAGAAACATCTGTCAGCTTCAGATGGTTTGGACATGTCCTACAGAGCCTGAGGACACTAATCTCACAAATCTGTTTCAGAAAAGACTTTATTGGTTTTACAGTTTGACTGGATTTATCAGTTCTCTCAGCTGCAGTCTCTGCTGAGGGACACTGGACTGACCAGCACCACAGCTGCTYCTTCTGGAACCATCAGTCCTCAGCTTTGTTGTTCTCAGTGAGTCACTGTGCACCTTCAGTCCTACGAAACACAACTTTCAGACTTGTCTGTTCTGTGTTTGCTGTTGGCTGGAACCACTGGGATCTCTCCGTCACTTGTGGACCTGTCCTCAGCTGAGTGAGCTTTGTTTCTTTCCTGATGGTCCCTAAAGAAGACTCTCAGACTCCTGTCAGTTTGTTAAGTTAAGTCCGCTCCAAGTCTTTGTATTTCTTGCGGAGAATGGAAACCTGGTCTTTAAAGAGGACCGGATCCATGCGGAACTGTGAATGGACCAGAGGCATGTAACCAAACCAGCTGRCAAAGGTGTTGATGCACTCCTGCCTCTGACTGAAGTGTTCTGGGTTGGCCCAGGGGACGCTCTTGGTGACCTGGCAAGAGAGGACAGAGTCTGTGTCTTTTCTTCAGAAAGTCAAGAAACAATCCAAGTGTTCACAGGTGTGTGTGTGAGACATACCTGTGGGACCGGTATCTCCTTGTGCTGCTTTCTTTGAGCCACTTTAACGGGCGGCAGGTGAGTTACAGCAGAGACCAGAAAGTTCATGAGGATGTCCTCACAGTTGGATGTGCGGTCCACGAGCACTCGCAGAGACTGAGGCAGGTAGTGGGAGAACAGGTAGTGGTAGTACCTGAGGAACAGAAATAATGCTTTAGTTTCYTAATTAAAGCTGAGTTTGACATGATTGACCATAAGAAGGTGAACAAGTCCACTTCTGATTTCTTATAAAAATATTTTTTCATCTTTTATTGGAGCATTGAACTTCCTGTTCTGATTGAGATCATTTGTTTAAAAAATGAGACACTTCTTGGTGCTGATGTCAGAGTGTGTGAGGCAGCGTGGTGTCCACAGACTGTGGTACATGAAGCTGCTGCAGCATCACATGGAATCTCCTCTTCCTTCAGTGCTTTTATCTGGAGGGTGGATCACACCTGCAAAGTCCTTTGGTTCACTTGTTTGGTCCGGACCAAATAGTGACTTCATGTTTTTCCTTTGGTGCGGTTTGCACTCACACTGTGCTTTTAGCAAGCAAACTTTAATTTAAAAATAAGAAAAGCCATGCAGGTGACAGTCAGGACAAGCACAGACCCAGAAATACAGATGTTAATAACGACTGACTTTTAAAAATATCAAGAGCAGCTCATTCAGTGGAGGTTTTGCAGTGATATAATTTTGGGACAGTGTTGTCAAATGTGTGCCACAACCTGAAGGAGACAAGATGCTCCACGTTCCCTAACCCACAATGGTTCMTTTTTGTAGCACAGTGTTTGCAACACTGAAGGACTAATGTGGTTTGGGTACGGTAGCTTGTAAAAAAGGTGCACGCTTCCTGTAGTTGGTTCTGTTCCTGGCCGGTCTGTATTCACAGCAGAGTTTGTTTGGAAGCACACTCAGACCATCTCAAAAACAGGTCTCGGTCCGGTTGTTTGATCTGCACCAGGGTTCACGAGTCTATTCACACCTGCGTAAAAGGTCCGGACCAACGGGGAGACCAACTCTGGTCTGTTTAAAGGTAAGGTTAGGTTAGGTTAGGTTAGGTTAGGTTAGGTTAGGGTTAGGTTAGGGTTAGGTTAGGGTTAGGTTAGGTTAGGTTGGGTTAGGTTGGGTT
>NW_013953934.1:54753-61146 GCF_001266775.1 Austrofundulus limnaeus | reverse complement strand
AGGTTAGGTTAGGTTAAGGTTAGGTTAGGTTAGGGTTAGGTTAGGTTAGGTTAGGTTAGGTTAGGGTTAGGTTAGGGTTAGGTTAAGGTTAGGTTAAAGTTAGTTTAGGTTAGGTTAGGTTAGATTAGACCAAATGTGTCARGTGTGAATCCACATGAAGAATCCTGTATTTAGCAGCCTTCTGTTAGAAAACAAAAAGCTGAGAGTTAACTGACAGCTCCTGCAGAGAAACATGAGCTCACTTTTCATCTGTTCAGCCACTCGGTCCTGATTCTGAGCTGGGGCATTTTAAATAAACTTATTTTTACAGCAACCAACCATAAGGCTTCAGAAAGGGTCCAACTTTTAAAGTGTCGTCTCAGTTGTTACTACTTCTGGTAATAAATAGCTTCAGATGACTGATGGCTTCAAGAACATTGTCTTTTCAGTAACACTTTATTTGAAGGGGTGTGCATAAGACAGTTATGATGCTGTCATAAATGTGACATAACACCTGTAATAAACTCAAACAAGTCTCATGAATGTTTATGACTGTTGTCATTAAGTGTCATTTGGTAAGTTGTGACACTTTTATTGCAAAGTTGACATTGTTAAAATGTCTGTTATGACAACTTGACATTAACCAAGAAATTATAACGTTATAAAAGCTATTAAGGATCAACTTTAACATTTTATTACACTGTCATTTGTTGTTAGTCTTAACTTTGGCTGTCATGAGACCAGTATGTGTCATTAATATTTTCCTTTACTTCAAGTAAAGTGGAACATGTTAGACTAGTTATAAAGAAGTCATTACACAGACAAACACTTATAAATACTTGTCAGGACATACTCTGTTGTATTTACATTGTCAGGAAGTAAGGAGATGGCAAGTATTGTGCAAACCACATAAAGTGTATCTTGTCACTGGTCCATTGGTTTTGTTTGGGTGTTTCTAAGCATTTGTCAGTGTACTAACACTTATTGATATCTTTATAACTAGTCTAATGTTTTACACTTTACTTGAGGCAAGAATACATATTACTGACTTTGTTGTTAAAGCATTTGTCAGTGTAATGACACTTAACATATTTATAAATAGTCCAATAGTTTACACATTGAGGCAAGAGAAAATATTAATGACTATGTAAAAACGATAGAGTAGCTCTTGACAAGTTAGAGTATTTATAAGCATTTGTTGGTGTAATGACATCTTTATAACTAGTCTAACATGTTACACTTTACTTGAGGTAAGGAAAACAATAATGAGACATGTACTGGTCTCATGACATCCAAAGTTAAGACTAACAACAAATGACAGTGTAATAAAATGTTAAAGTTGAAACATAATAGCTTTTATAACAGGTAATGATTTCTTGGTTAATGTCAAGTTGTCAAAACAAAGACATTTTAAACAACGACAACTTTGCATTAAAAGTGTCATAATTTGCCAAATGACACTTCAGGCCCCCACATACTCAGGCGTACTTTGCTCCATGGTGGTCCGCGCGGTCTCAAGGCGGACTCGAAGCGGCCGTCTGCCGGACTGGTCCACGCAGATATCAATTTTTTTTACGTCCGTGCATGCGTTTTCGCACAATTTACTGCCTGGTGAGTTCTGTTTTGGAGCCGATAAAGTTGAAAATCGGTGTCATTTGTCGACAAAATGGAGTCAAATTTTGAAAAGTGTCTCATGGAGGAGATCAGAAAACTTTATGATGCATCAATGAAGGAACATAAAGACTCAGTGAGTAACAGATCTGTGGTAGGAAATAGTTCAGATCCTGGATAAGGTAGTTCTTTTCTTTTTTCTTTTGTTGTTTTAAAGCTAAAATGCAAACTATTTCCTCCTCCTCATCCTTGACACCATGACTGAAATTGTGAGAAAATAAAGAACTTGTCAGGCGGACAGTACGCTCCAGTATGAAGTCTCAAACATTCGTGGACGATAWGCGTGGAGTCCGCCAGGCTCAGACTGCACACATTACGCCTGAGAGCGTGGGAGGCTTTAATGACAACAGTCATAAACATCCATGACACTCACACAAGTTCATGACAGGTGTTGTCACATTTATGACAGCATCACAACAGTCTTACACACACCCCTTCAAATAAAGTGTTACCGTCTTTTTCTTCTGTCCACAGCACCTTTCCTGTCATTTTTCTGCTTGCTGTTGAACTCCGCTTAGATCTCAGCTGCAGGTTTAAAACAAGTTTCTTTCAAAGGAAAACATTTAGATCTATCTGCTTTTTGAATTCTGCTTCAGATAAAGTCAGATGTTTCTAACCTTGTGTGACAAAGCTTTACAGTCTGTGGGGATCAGACTGAATATATCATCTTTAATATCTGAGTATGTTTCTGTCTAACTGGGTCCAATCTGTCAGAATGTAACTTTCATCTGGGTACTTCATGTTTGTGACCAGTGCTTTCCTCTCTGGTCACCATGTGCTGCTCAGGATGGGAGCTGGTGATGAAGTGATCCAACACAGTCTGCTGCTTCTTTAGATTGACAGTTTTTCTACAGACACTGTGTTTTGACTTGGTGCTACTTAAATGAACTGAACTGATAAACTGTGTTGATGTTCTGGTGTTGTTGGACCTGTGGTAGAAGGCAGCTCCTGTCAGGACCATAGAGTACTCATTGGTCCATTTAGACGTATAGCCCCAGGCATGCTTCAGGGGATCCCAGAAGTGGCTCCGGGGAGGATAGCCGACGATCCGGTCAGGAAAACTCTGCCACACCAGGAAGGCAAAATTCACCTAAAACACAAAGATGCTGCAGCTGTCAGAACCAGACCAATGCTCTGGAGGACATCTATCAGAACCAGCTGCTTAATGTGTGTTCCTCACACTAACCTCACTGGTCTGCAGGACCGTATCCTCGTCCAGACTCAGCACAGCCTCCGTCTCTGTGGCAACATGAGGTAAAAACCGGCTGGTGGTCTGTGGGAGAAACTGTGTTGAGTCCTGACTGGAGCACAAATAATCAGACAATTTACTTTAATCAGGCAAACAACCTGACCCAGATCCAGTTGGTTAACTGGTTCTGGGTCTGATTGTTTAGACCAGTGAACTGGTTCTGGGTCTGATGGTTTGAAACCCTGAACTGGTTCTGGGTCTGATTGTTTAGACCAGTGAACTGGTTCTGGGTCAGATGGTTTGAAACCCTGAACTGGTTCTGGGTCAGGTTTCTGAGTCCTGACTTGTCTTCCAGATGTCACAAAGACTTGTTATTGGCTCTGACCTTCCTCTTGCCATCTGTGATGATGAGGGGGACCGGCATGGGGGGCCATTTGCTCCTGATGGGAGGAGGTTTCTCACTGTTCCACAGAATGATGATCTGAAACAGAAAAACAGAGTTGAAATCTTGTGATCTCACCTCCAGTTCAAGATGTTGAAGATGGAAATATCCAGCATGAAATCAAAAGTCCAGTCCTTCATCGTTTCTCTTCTCTTCCTGTCTTCATAGTCCTCACATTCAAGCCCACATTTGGATCTTCAGCTCTCTCAGATCTTTGCTTTGGACACATTATTAGAAATTTATTATGTATAGTTATTTTTAATGGAATTAATAGATTTTTGAGTGAAAAAAATCCTGTCTGAAATATAATCTTAAAGAATTTTTTGAAATACTTTTTAGAGTGGTAGCAACAAAAATATATTTATTTTGAGCATAATCACCTTAAATTTTTCATATTTTCTTGCATCCTATAAGCTTTTGTTTTTCCAGCTGGGAAATCATAATATCCAAAAGCTATTTGAGGTTTCCTCTTTAAATTTTTATTTTATTTTAATTTTTTGTTCTGCACTCGCAGGAGTTAGACACTTTCCCCTTCTCTCCTGCCCTCCCTTATCTTTACCTGCTTTGCTGCTCGGAGCCTCCTCTACGATTTTCATTTGAAACCAAAAATCATGGATTTATTTTTATGGATTTGGTTAGCTGGGCTCTTAATAAATTTTTGGAACAAAGTTTTCTTCCATGGGAGGACATGTCAAAGGTGGGACCTCTGTTCTGGATACATATTTGGATTCTGATCACTGGATTCTACAGATTGGTTTGGCGGTCTCCTGGTGTTCTAAAGAACAGTCTTGGTGGCTGTTCAGACCCTTTCCTGACTGCCTGACCAATATGAAGTATTGCCGTGCTATCAGCACACAGCCTTGTGGGAGCTGGGACAAGGTCTGCAAGCAGTTCTGCTGAGGGTCGCGGGCCGGCTGTGGTTCCTGGACTTTGCTGGCCAGATGGAATTGATCTTGGAGAATCTGGTAGCTCTGTGGAACTGTCCACACTATTTGTCTGATTGGAGTCACCACTTTGGGATGTACCAGCAGACATTAAGGCAGATAAATGGTAAATGGACTGTACTTATATAGAGCTTTTCTATCCATCCAGGACACTCAAAGCTCTTCACWCTACAAYCTGTGTCCTCATTCATCCATTCACACAGCACTCTGTTAGCTCTCTACAGAGCTAACATGTACAATCATCTATGGAGACTAATCAGTGCCAATCACATTCAGACACTGATGGGACACATCAGAGGCACTAGGCCTGATGTGCCTTGCCCAATCCCCTGAAGGTCAGCCTGGAGCTGCACAGAATGAACAATTCAACACCACTATTCTGAACTTTGGCTGAACTACAGGTTTTTCTTTTGGGGGGCTGGATTCTTCGGACTCTTTCCCTCTAAACTCACTTACTCCTCTGGATAATAAATGTGCTCTTGCTCTGAAGAGTTTTTTTAATAAACACCATAGTGTATCATATTTAATTGATATAATACGATGTTTTAGTTTTTTTCCTCATCTATCCACGTGTGGTATTTTTGTTTTTCTTTTTAAAGGTAGCGCGACCTCTGCTGTTTGCTGCATGACCTGATCACCTGTTCCCCCATGTTTTTGTCATATGTATCTTCTTGAATGGGTATTCTTTTTTTAAACCACTTCAGTAGAAAGCAGTACGAAATAAAATATCTGAATATTAGTATCTTAGCTTCTTCATCATCAGTGTTTTTAGATAGACAAGAAAGAAGACGAAAGAAAGGTAAAAGAAGGAAAGAAAAGTTACTATGTAATGGAAAAAGTGAAAGAAAGAATTGATGATTTGTGAGATATACGTCAAGAAAACAATACAATCCATCCAACATCTGTCTGCACACCTGCAAAGAATTAAGGTTACAAAACTTAGCAAAAGCATACATATATACATTCAGACAGATAAACAAACACCCACCTATATATACCTGGTGATCACTCAGAACCCCTCGGATCTGAACACCTGTCTGTGTGCGGTTGTGAACAAGCATAAATTTATAGGATTTCTCCAACGTAATGTATAATAGTAACTGTGGGGGAGTCTCAGAGCCGACCGCCAAGGCACGAGGCAGACATAAGGGGAGGCCAGAGCCAACAACCCCAGGAGGAACCCCAAGCACCGGGCCCCCAGGTACACCTACCTGAGGAGAGCCGCACACCCACCCCCAGGTCAAACCATAGGGCAGACCCAGGAGAACCCCACCAGCGACCACACGCAGCAGCCCCACAGCGCCTCGCAGCAACRAGCAAGCAGGCCCCCACCGGCCCCCGCTGCGCTAGGGCAAGCACGGGCATAGGCACGGAGGGCCCGGCCCCCAGGGCGCCCCCCACCCAAGCCGAGAGCCGACAGGGCCAGAGGACCCAAGCCCCGACAGGCAGCCACCAGGCCAAGCCAGCGCACACCTAAGCACCCAGACCCCAAGAGCCATCCACGCGCCGGTGGGCAAGGCACCCCCACCAGAGGGTGGTATGGGATGGGGGCAACAAACAAACCAGGGGAGGGGGAAGTCCACGTCCCAGCCTGACATATACCCATGCAGACACAAACACAATCATACAATCCCACCCTCATCCTCGCACCCACTCATTCAAAGACATACAATATAGACACCACACTCCATTCACACTCCCGATACACACTCTATACCCCCCAGGACCAGGGCATGCCCCCGCCCCCCACAGAGGGCGGCCCACACCCGAACCCAGGAGGTAAACCCATTTGTCCTGGGGTGGAGAGGAGCAGACGGCCAAGCCCCGGCCTGGACCGCGTCGACCCAACCGGCCACCCCCGCCCCAGCAAGGCCACGCCCCGACTATCCCCCAACCACCGCCAACGGCCAGGGGTACACCCCCAGCCGACACCCACCGGAACCTGGCGACCACCCCAGCCACTGGGCCGACCACACCAACCAGGAGCCACACCCCCGGAGTCCACGCAGCTCCAGAGAAACCAGAGTGTAAGCCCGCCCCCCCCAAGCTCCCAGTCCACCATCAGTCCAGGCCCCCACCCGGCGGCATGCCCCCACCAGGGCCCCACCCCCAGACGTCAGTCGGGAAACGGGGGAGTAAGAAATAAATAAATAAATAAAAGAAGACCC
>NW_013953934.1:49542-53753 GCF_001266775.1 Austrofundulus limnaeus | reverse complement strand
AAAATCAATTAATTATTTCCTGTAATAAACAGGTGGTGCCCCTTTTGTTATGCTAATAATTACGAGGTATTTATAATATAATATTGTCCATAACATCGACAACAGCATATCCCTACATAATAAAATTGAATGGGTGTTCTTAAATGTAATTTCATTGAGCTCCGTACAATGACAATAAAGGCATCATCAATCAATATTACATCAAAACCTCCTCTTTAAGAGAACCTAAAATAGCATTCAGTGCAAATTTTAATGTATTCTTGTAATTAAGACAAAAGAAGGCATATATCTGCAAGTGCTCATGATGTCAGGATGATCCAGGTTTCAACTTGTAGCTTAAAAAGCAGGAATCTGAAAATGTGCTGAAGTCATTTTGATCAAATATGACTGAATCCTCAGTGTGATGTGATGTGTCACAACTGTCAGCACAGTGGTGGAGGGTCAATGCTTTGAGTGGACCAACAACTTCTCTGCCTGACAGCTCAAGTCAGGTCAACTTTATTTATATAGCACATTTAAAAACAACTGCCGTTGGCCAAAGTGCTTCACATATTGCAACTATTAAAACAAAGCATTACGGACAATACATAAATAATGATAAACCATAAAAACAGACCAAATCTCAAACCACATTAAAAGCTTTTGAAAACAGGTGTGTTTTAAGATGAGATTTAAAAACTCCAAGAGTTGAGGCCTGTCTGATGTGAAGAGGAATCTGGTTCCACAGTTCAGGAGCCACAACTGAAAAGGCTCGGTCACCTCTGTGGACCAGTCTGGACCGTGGGACCGCCCAGAGCAAATGATCACTGATCGAAGAGATCTGGATCATAGGGCTGCAGGAGGTCAGACAGGTGTTCAGGATCAGTCCATTCAGAGCCTTATAGGTCATCAGTAAAAGTTTAAAATCATTTCTAAAACACACAGGGAGCCACTGAAGGGAAGCAGCACCGGGGACATWTGATCACACTTCTTGGTCCGTGTTAAAAGACCAGCTGCAGCGTTCTGAACCAGCTGCAGGCGTGAGAGGCCAGCCTGGCTAACTCCAACATACAGAGTTACAATAATCCAGCTGAGACGTAATAAAGCATGGATCACACATTCAAGGTCTTTGAAAGACAAAAAAAACCATTTGATTTTAGGTAAAAGTCACAGTTTAAAAATGATCTTTTTACTACAGAATTAATCTGTTTCACACCCGAGTTTTGACATGACAGTTTACAGATTTACAGTCAGCTGAAGTTTGGACCAAACTGGGTCCAAGAGAACAGCAGCTAATCTGCAGCAGAACTACAAGCTCACAATAAGAGACACAGCTAAATGTTTCAGCACATCCTCTCMTGCTTCCAACGTTACCTGTGAGCAATATTTGGACTTGGAGACAACTTGAAGCAGCTTCATGATTGGCTGTGACTGTGAGACCAGTGGAGAGACCGCATGAATGACAGCGGTGAACTCCTGAGCCGGACTGAGTCCTGAATGGGACCATAAAACAGAGAAGAAGAAATGTATTCATCCATGGTTACAGGATAAAAAGATGGAAAACAGTTTAATTCAGTCAGTGTTTTTAAGTCAAATAGAAAACTGAAAAAAGTTTTAATTTTGTCTGTATTCATGGTACAAATGAGGAAATTTTGTGTCATTTATGAACGATCAGTACAACGTGATGGGCATGAACATTAGTGTGTTGAATCTGAATTTATCTTAGGATTTTCACTTTTATTTTGACATTTCTCTGAAAATCTTCTTGAACATGAAATGCGATGCAGTGATTTGTCCATGCCAGGAGTTTTATAACATCATCCAGGATCAGCTTTGCAGCACAGCAAAGTGTCATAAATCACTGACACTGAACATTTAATCCTACTCTTCACTTAATGTGAGAATTGCTTCATGATTGACTTTTAAGTCCAACTTTTAGCTAAGAATTTCTTTAACCTTAAGTCCCTTCCTAACATTGTTCACCCAGCATGCTCCATCCGAACTGATGAAATCTGATGGGATTGTTGAAGCTTCATGACAAAAATGTTGTCATTTTGTTCGCAGCATCAACTCTTCGGTCCCTTCTTGTCACAACCCACCGGCTGAACGTTTTACCTCCCTTCACATAAGAACTTACAGTTTGATTGGTCAGGAGTTTTTAGGAGTGTTTGTTTCTGCAGAAAGTGCTCAGATGCTGCATTTCGCTTCAACCGCTTGCTTAAAAAAAGACTCGCTTCCAGAAGCCGATAGTTGGAGGCTACCTGGAAGCAAGCGATATAAATATAGTGAAACAGTCAAAAACGTATGAATGGAGATAAAACAGACGGTGGAATCTGTCTGATAAAAACCGTGGAGCTTTAAACAGGACAGATTTGTGGATAAATAATGTCGGGTGATTGTTTTCCCTGCATTGTAGACTCCAGCAGGAGGAAACCCCATGCAGTGATGTATACTGCAGTGGGAGGGGTTTACCATGGTGTGTCTCAGAGGCTATGGAAGGTGTGTGTGAAAACAAAGGCCTAACAACCATGTGACTGCACGTCATCTGTTCAGCTGCTGATCCACCATGCTGAAGGCTTTGAGAGTATTTCTAAGAAGGTTGATGAATACGGGCCAAAACTGTCAGAATTTCTGATTGAAAACTAACACAGGCCGAATGTCAGTTCTTAAGATGTTCTTTGGTTTTGATTCGTGTTCTCAGGTCTTCAGTGTTCAGTGATGTGTGAGGTTACCTAATCCCAGGTAGTAAAAAGGAAAGTGTGCCAGGTGAGTGGAGTACTCAGGTAGGACCAGCAGACCTCCTGGCAGGGAGTTCCACATGTACCGGTTTCTTGATGTGTGTGGAAAGACTCGATCTTTGATGATCTGACAACAGACAGAAAGACAGACATGTTGGATAGGTTTTCCTGTCACATGGAGGATCAGATTGTTACTTTGGAGCTCTGTGTTAAACCACTGGACCTCAGCGGTACCTGAACTCCCTCCTGACCTCCAGCTGCACAGCTGCTGTGTGAATTTAAGCAGATTATCATAGAGAACCAGACCTTTCACCTTATTTCACTGAAAATAAATCCCTGCCAGCAGTTGCTACTCTGTTGCACTCAGACTTGTTCACATGTCAGCTGGATAAATGTGCTGTTTCTTCTTTACAAACTCAGACTGACACAAACACTTAACATTACCAGAGGAGTTAGGTGAATATTTGTTCTGTGTTTCAGAAAAGTCCTCTGAGCATCAAAAAGTCTGAAAAAACTGGGTGAAAAGCTGCAGGTTGAAGCAGATATGTTGGTGTATTTGTCCAATACACTCAGTTGGATTAGATAAGACTCTTCCAACGAGGTCTATAAACCCTGCAGCAGACTGTAATCAGAGTGAAAGATTGGTTGTTGGAACACCTTGAAGAGTACAGTGTTCATGTGCTAACCATACAGGTTCTGTTCTACATGTTTCATTGTCAGCAGGACCTTCATCAGGTCTAAACCTTTGTCTGCAGATAAGGACCTGTCTCACTCTTCCTGTTTCAGAAGCCAGACTGATCAGGAACAAATGTAGGAAGTGAAGCAGATAATTATTTTGATCTAGACCAATGATCAAAGTCTCAGCTCAGTTCACCAGGCCTCCTTCAGAACCACTGAGAGGATCCTTAATGCAGGACACCAGTGGACCATATGATGCAGCAATAAAACTGGTTTCTGAGCAACAATCCCAACAAAACCTCTAAAAACCTGCTGTAACCCTTAAAGGTGTCGGCGCTTTCAGCAGACCTCCAGTGTGGTCAAAACGATCTGGTCCACAGAGGAAAAGTAGGCATCCCACAACATCTGGGTCCTCTGTCTGAGGGCCAGAATCCGCTTGTTTGGTACCGCTCTCACTGTGGATGGTACCTGCAGACATGAGAGGTTCACAAATTCAATTATTAAGACATGACTCCTGACCCCTGACAGAAACCTGCTGACCCTTTTAAATCTGGTTGAACAAGTTTCCTGCTCATAACATGACCTGTTTTAGCCCTGACCTCTGACCTCTGTCCTCAGACCCCTGACTTCAAACCTCTGATCTCAGACCCCTGACCTCTGACCGCTGACCTCAAACCTCTGTCCTCAGACCACTGACCTCAAACCTCTGACCTCTGACCACTGACCTCTGACCGCTGACCTCAAACCTCTGTCCTCAGACCACTGACCTCAAACCTCTGTCCTCAGACCACTGACCTCAAACCTCTGTCCTCAGAC
>NW_013953934.1:41662-42733 GCF_001266775.1 Austrofundulus limnaeus | reverse complement strand
TGTATGGATAAATACATATTTTTAAAATGTGTTTTCTCAACTTGTCTTCTGAAGATGCTCTGTGTTGAAGGATCAGTGGATCTGTGATCTTCTACTCCACCTAGGCTGCACTGTGGAGCACAGATCCACTGAGAAACTTGCTGTTTCAGCAACATTTCATTTAAAAACTGTACATTTGAGGTTAAAATGCTCATAATTAATTTAAATTAATTACAAGTTAAGAAGAACATGGACATTTCTCTTTTTTATACTGAAAAAAATATGGAACCAAACCAAGTTGTGATTTTGTATCATTGCACCCCCAATTTACACATACTGTATATACACATGTACACACACAAGCACCCAAAGGTTCTGACGTTAACAGGTTAGGTTAGGTTTTTAAGATGACCAGTTTCAGACTGGGTCAGTACACCAGAGGTTCTGTGAACCCAGTGGACTAGTGGAGCTGGAAGGTTTGTTCTGATCCAGATCTGATTCAGATGTAACACAACAAGATGGTCTCCTCTCTGAGTGTGTGTGTTGGTGTGTGTCAGTGTGGGTGTGAGTATCTGTGTGGTTATTATTCTAAAAGCAGGAAACATGAATGATTTAATGGTACTTTATCTCCACTGACAGATGAGCTGCTTCTTCTCTGGATGAGTGAATGTGAGACAGATGTGTTGTCAGTCTGTGCTTATTTTGAATTGTTTGAATAATTGTGTTTGTGTTGTTTTGTGGTGTGTAATATGGAAGGTTTACATTATTGTGTTTGATACAAAACATGTGATGAATGACCCTGAACTCTTCAGCAGAGACAAACTAAAAAATGGAATAAAAACAGTCGTTGTACATTTCCTGCAGGCTGACACATGGAAATATATGAAAACTGCAGAAGATCATTAGATCAGCTTTGCTCTTCAACAGAAAGAAAAAAAAAAGATTTGACCAGAGGTCAGCCTCCAGAGGACAGTTAGGACCAGAGGTCAGCTTCCAGAGGACAGTTAGGACCAGAGGTCAGCTTCCAGAGGACAGTTAGGACCAGAGATCAGCTTCCAGAGGACGGTTAGGACCAGAGGTCAGCTTCCAGAG
>NW_013953934.1:40656-41652 GCF_001266775.1 Austrofundulus limnaeus | reverse complement strand
ACGTCAAACCTCTGTCCTCAGACCTCTGACCACTGACCTCAAACCTCTGTCCTCAGACCGCTGACCTCAAACCTCTGTCCTCAGACACCTGACCTCTGACTTCTGACCACTGACCTCATACCTCTGACGTCAAACCTCTGTCCTCAGACCTCTGACCACTGACCTCAAACCTCTGTCCTCAGACCGCTGACCTCAAACCTCTGTTCTCAGACCCCTGACCTCTGACCACTGACCTCAAACCTCTGACATCTGACCACTGACCTCAAACCTCTGTCCTCAGACCCCTGACCTCTGACCACTGACCACTGACCTCAAACCTCTGACCTCAGACCACTGACCTCAAACCTCTGACCTCTGACCACTGACCTCAAACCTCTGTCCTCAGACCACTGACCTCAGACCTCTGATCACTGACCTCAAACCTCTGACCTCAAACCTCTGACCTCAGACCTCAAACCCCTGACCCCTGACTTCTGACCTCAGACCCCTGACCTCAGACCACTGACCTCAAACCCCTGACCCCTGACTTAAGACCTCAGACCCCTGACCTCTGACCTCAAACCTCTGTCCTCAGACCCCTGACCTCTGACCCCTGACCTCAGGCACCTGACCTCAGACCACTGACCTCAGACCCCTGACCTCAGACCCCTGACCTCTGACCTCTGACCTCAGACCACTGACCTCAGACCCCTGACGGAGATTGGCTTGTGTGTGTTAGCAACATTTGGTGATGAACTAGCCTGGTAAAAACCAGACCCTGTCCTTCACTTTGCTTCGTACAGAGGGTCTGGACTTGTGGCATAGAGAAGAGATTCTTGTTGGAGGCGTGGCCTCTGCTGAAGTGTGTGTGTGTGTTTATGTGTGTGTGTGTGTACATGTATGTCACTGTGAAGGAGGCTAAGCTAAGAAGCTAACCGGAAATCACGTGTGCTGTAAACAACTGAGAGGAGAGAAGTACTGAGCTGAACGAGACGACTGTAAATGAGAGCTGCTGCT
>NW_013953934.1:36928-39172 GCF_001266775.1 Austrofundulus limnaeus | reverse complement strand
GGACAGTTAGGACCAGAGGTTAGCTTCCAGAGGACAGTTAGGACCAGAGGTCAGCTTCCAGAGGACAGTTAGGACCAGAGGTCAGCTTCCAGAGGACAGGACCAGAGGTCAGCTTCCAGTGGACAGTTAGGACCAGAGGTCAGCTTCCAGAGGACAGTTAGGACCAGAGGTCAGCTTCCAGAGGACAGTTAGGACCAGAGGTCTGCTTCCAGAGGACAGTTAGGACCAGAGGTCAGCTTCCAGTGGACAGTTAGGACCAGAGGTCAGCTTCCAGAGGTCAGCTTCCAGTGGACAGTTAGGACCTAACTGTTATCTGGTGTCTTCTTACATCCCAGAAATCAAAGGACACGAGAACTCCTCTTTGTCTCTGGAATACCTTCCAGATATGAACATAATCTTTTTCTTCTTCTTTATCGCAGTAATCTGCATGTTGTTGCAGAAAGACTCTCGGCTGCAGCCGTGTGTTTGTAAAGTTAACAGGTGTGTACGGAWAAGTCCTGTATCACATGGAAAGACGCAGCTGTCTCACAACAGATGGACACTTAATCACTCTGATATTCTGCTCTTCTGTCACAGAAACTGATTTGACATCATACCCAGTAAAACTCATTGCACACAAACACTGAATGGACAGGAGGTGGATTCTCTGTTCACACAGTAGTCTAATAATATATAATATAATGTGAACGTACACAAAAACATCAGAACTGGACATTAAGACCTGCAGAGTGAATTTAGCCTGAGCTGACTCTGACAAACTGTCATGCAGCTGTGGCAGGGGAAGAAACACTTGACCAACACTGTGGATGGTGCTGCTGGTGAAATGAAGCAGGGATGTGAGCAGTGGAAGGAATACTTCTGACATTTTCAGTTCCACCAGCACATCTTCCATGGAGAAAGCTGAGTCGAGGCCTGAGGCTTAATGAGTCAAAGAAAAAAACCTGCTTTCAGCAGCAGGTCTCCAAGATGATGAGATCTGCCCTGACTTCCTCAAGGCTCTGGATGTTGCTGAGCCATCTGGGTCGTCACGGCTTTCCAACATTGGACATGAGGGCCAGTCCACTGGACTGCAGTGGTGCTTCCTTTTTTCAAGAAGTGGCAGTGGAGGATCCTGATAGCAACAGTTCAAGAGTTTGTTTCACATTGCCAGCAGTACATCAGACTTAAGGCTGCCCATTGTCACCATCAGTTCATTACTTAGACAGAATTTCTCAATGCAGATGGGGCAGACAGGATCTGGGTTGGTGTCTTCAGAATCCTGTTTCTGCTTTTTGCAGCTAATGTGGTTCTGAAATCAATAGTCAAATTGGTTTGACTTCTGCAGTACTGTGGATGCTGTGCCAGTCTGTTGYGGTGAAGAGGGACCTGAGCTGCAAGGCAAAGCTCTCTGTTTAGTGGTCCATCTACATTTTAACCATCATCTATGGCCATGAAGTGTGACCAGTAACTGAAGAAYAACGTTTTGGTGAGAGAAAGGTATTTTCATCCCAGGGTAGCTGGACTCTCCCGTAGAGGGATACGGTGAGAAGATCAGTTGTCAGGAAAGACTCAGAGATAATCTGGAAACATGGTGGAATCCTCTCCACAGAGCTGGAGAAGGTGGCTCTGGAAAGAGACGTGTGGACCTCCCTGCTCCAGCTAAAACCCCCACATCCTGCAGGTTTGAACATATTATCAATCTTTTGGTTGATACTCCAGATATTTCAGATTGTGAGTCACTGGAAGTCCTCTGTGTGAGTGTTTACTACACTCCTGTCCTCTGTGTGAGTGTTTACTACACTCCTGTCCTCTGTTGATGTTTCTGCCACCCTGATCTCTGCAGCACGTTGCTTGTGGACTGCTGCATGCTCGCTCATTGTGAACACAAGTAGGGCTGCACCGATTGGTTGAAATAATCGATGACGTCGATTATGTAAATTTGTCGACGCAGATTTTTTATTATCGATTCTCTGTATTACATAACACCAGGTGAATGTTCATGTAATTCCATTTCAGTACCTAAACGCATCATTGTGACYGTATTAACATAAGAGTGGTGAGTTTTCCATGCTTGTCCTGAACGCAGCATCACAAGAGCGTAATGACGTCAGCAGCTGCTGCTTCAGTTCAGTCTGAAGCTTGAAAACAACAGCTCCTGGAGTAAAATTTACCCAACAGACCACCTCTGAATTATCTGCTGGATTAATTATCTGCTGGATTAATGATCTGCTGGATTATTATCTGCTGGATTAATTATCTGCTGGA
>NW_013953934.1:29843-35203 GCF_001266775.1 Austrofundulus limnaeus | reverse complement strand
GGTTGAGATTTTATGTTGATAAATCTTTTAAGCTTTTTTGTTAAAGAATTGACTCTAGAGTGCATATTTTGTGTTTATGAAAAAAATATTACAGAAAATATTACAATATTAAAGAACTGTTCTTGTTAATTTGATGAAAACATTTTAAATATCCAGTGCACTCACATCAGAATAACTTTTAGATTTGTTGTTAGAATAATCTATTAATCGAAAAAATAATGGTTAGATTAATGGATTAGAAAATAATSGTTTGGTACAGCAGAAAACACAAACATCAGACCACAGAGCAGCCTGTTATTACTAAAACAAGCCTGGATAGCTCAGTGAGCCTGTGTGCTGTTTGTTTCAGTTTTTACCCACAGACTGAACCAGGTCTTCTAACCTGAGTGGACCTGACTCTGTCAGCTGAGACTCAGACCAACATCACAAGGCAGAGCTTCAGGTAAACGACAAGAAGAACTTCTGCTTTTCATCACATGTTGCTTGGAGATTTAACAGCAACTACTGAGTTCACACTTTGTTTGTTGCACATCAGTCAAAGAGGTTGTGATAAGGTTGTTGGATCAAACAGGCAGAACATTAGCCAGAAAACTCTGATAGCTGATATTTTCAACTACCAGTGAGGAGGGGGGCACACTCTCAGGATTCTTGTATTTTGAGTAATGTTTTATGTTTTTTAATTTGTCTGATATTATTTTGATAATCTTGTGTTTWATATTCTGTTTAGCTTCATTCCTTAATTCCCTCTCAGCCACCCTCAGCTGTTCCCAGTCATCCTGACCCTAACCCTGACCAGTTAGGGTCAGGTCATCTGTTTCCTGACCCGAACCTAAGCTGCCACCAACAGTCTCTCTCTCCTCCTGCACTTCCTGAGTTTTCTGTACATTTTGCTGCCATGGCAGCTTTTTATTTTGTATTTTTAGTTGTCTGTATCTGGGTCCAAACCCCACCAACCATGACACACGGTAAGAAGTGTTTGATTTCTTGATGTTTGGTTGGTTCTAGCTCCACTGAAGCCTGACACATCTGAACATAAAAATAGAAGTTGAGAACTCCTACACTTCCTGAGTGTGTGGGTTTTTATTCTTCTTCATTCACACTGCCCACCCTATCCCCCTCTGAAAGAGGCGACAGCTCTGTTCTTCATCACTGATGATAGAGGAGGAAGCAGGTGCTTTTCAGGCCAGATAGACAAAGATTTAGAGTGGATTTTCACAGCAGCAGTGGTAGTTTCCTGCGAAACGTAACCATTTCTGTCTGTCTTTGACAGAAATCCAGTCCATGTTTAACCATCCTGTAAGATTAACAAATTCTGTCTCAGATGGAGAAAACTCTACAGCTCTTAGAGCTGACAGCACCAGGACATGTCCACACTGGTTTTATGATAAACCAAAAAATGAAACCTGTTTAAAAATGCTTCTTATCCACCACAAAGCCTCACAGCCACCAGGCAAGGGCCACATGTCCAATGGGCTCTGCTACAAACAAGCTCTACATTCAGACTTCAAACTGTTTCTTCAATCTGAATAAATCCATGCAAATCAAACTCATAACTTTTAACTAAACTTTGTTTTTTATCAACTTTTTTTCTCGCTTGGCCTCCAGAGGAGTCAGACACTTTTTTGCTCTCTCTCTCCCAAACCTGTCCCTCCTTCCCTGCTTCACAGATCTTTCAAGCCTTTCTTCTACCTATCATCCGAAACAAAAAGGAAATATTGATCTTGTCAACTGGTCTCTGAATGCAATTGACACTATTTTTTCCACATTAAGATTGGAACGAGGGGAACGTAGCTGTCCCAGTGGAATGGTTGCTGCTGGTYGGGTCAGTGGTTCCTGGGGCTGGAACCTGATCTGTTTGGTGCCGTTTTCCATTGAAGACGTGGAAGATTTCAATWTATTTGGATTCATGATAACTGGATTTCTGCTGATCGGTGGAGGCAGATTTTTGATTTATCGGGAAATGAAAGTGATCCTGACAGCAGTCTAGGCCTGTGAGAAGCTGTCAGGCACAATGAATGGAATCTGCCGTACTGGAAGGGCACAGACTCAGATGTTGGGGGAGATACATAAGTCACAAACTGGATGTGATTCTGACGAGAATGGCAGACCAGCAACGTGTCTCTGAGATATAAGGGTTACACTTGGGTGAAGCTTCAGACGGAGAGAGGCGAGGAGGTCATGACATTCACAACATTGGGTATTTTTTTCACCATTTTCAGAGATGCAGTAAAGACTAAAAGCAGCAAGAAGAAAAATCCAAGGGCTGCTTGTCCCAAAACAATTATGATTATCTTTTCGGAACCCAGCTGCTGGGCTTCGGTTGGCACGTAATCTAAACTCCCCAGGAGGATGTGTCAACAAGGGCTTGATTTCTCTCCCCTTTTCCTGTATCATCTGTGTGTGGGCCCGGTCTGAAGACTGTGAGGAGGAAGGGGAAACTCTGAACTCTAGTGTACAGAGCATGTGACAATAAGATCTGATCTCTGGACTCTGGTGGGTCTCGGATTGGTTCCAGCAAAGAAAAATATCCTAAAGCATCACCGGCTCCACTGAATCCTCATGTGTCTGAACCTAAGCCCCCCCATCACCAGCTGTCTTGCTCGTTTAGCGAGTGTTTTTTGTGTGTGCATATGATTATGTGTTTATGAGTGAACATAGGACCAGAGCAACTTTTTTAAATTCACCTCTGCTATTGTGTTTTTCCAGTTTTTTAAAGGCACACATGTCAACCACTTCTGACGTCTACCTGTATAAAGAGCCTCAAAAATCTGTAAATTTTACAAGAAATCCATAAAACTTGCACCCGCGCGGAGGGGGGGGGGGGGCACCTGCTGCGAAGCAGGACGAAAGGAGAACTGAAAAAGTTCAAAACTTATTTCCAGCGGCAGAACAAGTTGGAAGATGGCTGACCATCCTACAGGCTCTGACATGTTAGATACATTTGAAAATGAGGTTTTGAAAAAATCCGTGAGATTGCTCTATACATCCGTATACCTGCAAAATGACGTAAAATCCTTATAACTTACGGACAATCCATACAAGTTGACATGWATGTAAAGGTAGCACGACCCCTGCTGGTGGCTGCATGACCTGACCACCTGTTCCCCATGTTTGTCTTGTGTGTCTCTTGAATGGGTGTTCTTCAATGTAATGTCATTGTGCTCTGTACATTGAYAATAAGGGCATCATCATCATCAACTAAACCATGACTTAGATAAAAAATAACATTACCTTTCCTTAACCCAACAAAATACATTTATTAACCTTTTTTAATCAGGTAAATTCCACTAGGATGATAAATTTCTTTTGAAAGGGAGGACTGGGCCTTAAGGCAATATATGGTTTTTATTTATTTTATTTAGGACATGGTTACAGAACAGCAGTTCAAAATCTGCAGCTATGATGTCTGAAAATAAGAATAATTTCTTTTTCACTTGTCCAGTTAGTTAGTCTGCAGTTTTCAAAGCTCCACAGTCTGTTGGTGGCACCACTGAGCCCAGCGAAGATGAATAAAATACACCTGAGTGTGAGAAATGAGTCATTATCCAGGTGAGGCTAGGTTTCCACATGTTGGACACATGTGTACATGAACAGAACCTCTGTCTGTCACACAATGACAAGGCAAAGGTTTTGTTTCCCAGATCACTGGCTGCTCCAGCTGCTTCGTTCAGAAAGAGTTCAATCTGCCTCGAGTCCTTTTGGTCCAGAAAAGAGTTTTCTTTTCAAAACTCATCACTTCCCTTCAGAACTGTTTGGATTTGTAAGACCTGATCAGGTCTCATGGTGCCTGAGCGATCTGCTGCCGTTAATTCAGAACATTTAGCTGCCTGACTGGTTTCTGATCAGCTGAAGGAATGAGTCAGAACCAGCTTGGTCCAAACATTGTAACATCAGGTGCAGCACTGCCTTGTCCTTCCTTAGCATCTGAATGTTCACAGAATATATTTTAGTTTCAGAGGTACGCAGAGTTTTGTTGCCTGTTTAAAGCTTGATTTGTATCCATCAGATGAACTCTAACACCATCTCTGGTCCTGTGGTTGTGAACATGACGTCACCAGCACACAGCACACAGCTTTCAGCGCCAGCATGGAAACAGAAAAGGCTCTAGAGAGAAATGTGACACCAAGCCTCCGTGTTAACAGAACCACTCATTGAGCTTCAGGCCTCCCTCACACTAAGCATCTCTCACTGCTAAGGCATCACACAGTGCATGCAGTGTGCATGGACTGGACCTGGTCCAGGAACTCTCCAAAACATTCCTGTGAGAGTGTGGCGGCTGGTGGGATGGATGGTTTCTGGGAAACAAGCAAAGGAACAAATAATTTCAGCAAAAAACTCTGATTTTATTGAGAAATGGCTCCAGTCATTCCTCAGACCTCTGCAGGTTCTGCTCTGTTTTCCAAACGCACAGAGATGGCTTTGAAGAAGCAGACCCTGTTTCTACTGGGAACACAAAAATTAGGCCTCGTATTTTTAACTATGATCCCTTCACTGACAACAACTGGCTGACAACTGACACTCTCTGCTGCAGTGACCAGAAATGTTTCTTCATGTTTATCAATTTTCAAGTATTGCTGCTCCTGGCATGGTCCACTTTTTGTGTATTCTCTCTCACCTTGGACACGCGAGCTCTCTTTTTGCTTATACTGTCAGTACTTCTCTGGTTTAGCTAAAGCACCATACTATATTAAAGTTTTAAAATAGATGAAGTTAAATAACTTTTGTTATTGAAAAGTTTTCTAGAGATATAATTGTAAATCCTGTCATTATAAAGACAATAGTAAAAAAGTTATCTGGTGATCCAGTTGCTGTTCTGAAGACACCCTACACTGCAGCTCAGTGTTTCATCTCTCTGAAAACAGGACTTTGGTTCTGCTGGGTACACACACATGATGACCATGCCTCCATATATTCAGTGAGTTTATTTGCTCCATGGATTTTCTGGAATTCATGGAGCTGAAGTAGGAAGTGCAGAGACTGATTATAGATTCACTTTGCATGGTCTGCTGAGCAGAACAGACTTGATTAGAGGCCATGATGGTCTGATTGAAAGTGTGAGGAGATAAAATGCTCAGACACACTGTGATACTACAAGAGACTTGGCAAACGTGTTGTCTTGCTGGACCACACAGAAATATTTCAACAACTTGTGTCTTGATTATAAACCTCAGATGATCTGAGATGCTTTTTGTGTCTGCAGCTCTGTTTGGCCTTAAAGAGTAACTTACCCCAAAATTAACTTTTTTTAGCTGATAAACTGTCTAGAATGTGTCTAAAATGTTATATAGTACTGTTTCTGTGCTAAATTTGATGTTTTTGTGTGTATTTGTTCAAATCTGTAATATTTGGTCTAAAAACGT
>NW_013953934.1:25049-28910 GCF_001266775.1 Austrofundulus limnaeus | reverse complement strand
GTCTCCACTTTGTGCATTTTTCAAATTTGCGTTGGGGGCGGAGTTATCCTTTCACAGGGGGGTAAGTTACACTTTAAAAGCTCTAAATCAGGGATCACAGGTTCTGCCAGCTCAGTGCCTTCATTTTATCTCCTGCCAACAGTGCAGCCAGTCGACACGTGTTTTATGGACTTGGAAAAGGTGTTTGACCACGTTATTTGAGGTGCACTGTGGGGGGTGGGGGGTTCCGCGAGTGAATGGGATTGTGGGTCTATTGTTAGGGGCCATTCACTCTATACATTTTACAAGTGATGTGAGAGTTTGGCTCATTATCGACTGTAAATCGGACCCCTTCAAGGTGGGAGTTGGACTTTGCTGGGGCTGTCCTTGGTCACAGATTTTGTTTAGAACTTTTATGGACAGAATTTGTTGGKGCAGCCAGGGGGCGGAGGGAGTCTGGTTCAGTGGGCTCTTGGATTCCATCACTACTGTTTGCAGATGTTGTGGTTCTGTTGGMGTCATTGTGTCATGATCTTCAGCTCTCACTAGAGGGGTTCACAGCTGGGATGAGGATCAGCACCTCCAAATCTGAGTCCATGGTCCTCAGTCAGTAAAGGGTTGATTGTTCTCTCCAGGTTGGGGGTGAGGTTCTGTCTCAAATGGAGAAGTTCAAGTATTGATTCKTATTTGGTATTTCCTTTTTCTTTTAAGGGTAGTGCCTCCTCATGATCTTTCATGATGATGATCCCTTCTCTGTGTAGGGATCTATGACTGCATGACCTGGGAGCACCCGTTCTCCTGTTTGGTTTTGTTCTGTCTTGTGAATGGATGTTCTGAACTGTAATTTCATTGTGCTTTGTACAATGATAATAAGTCTTATCTTATCTTATCTTATCTTATCTCATCTTATCTTATCTCATCTCATCTTATCTTATCTTGAGGTTTTTTTTCACAGTGATGAAGGGATGGTTCATGAGATTAATAGATGGATCTATTAGAAAGGGTAAAGAAACGAATGTCTGAATAATGCCCAGGAAACCAACCCTGTTCTCAGTTAAAATGTTAATTTTTCAGATTTTAAAATTCCATCTCATTCTCAGAGCCTATGTTTGTGTAGACTTGCTGATTCTGTTTTTGTTTAAAGGAAAGGGTTACAACTGATCTCAAAGTATAAGATAGAAGACTGTATCTAAAATTCACTTAATAGCAAAATTTCCTTCAGATCAGKKCAGCYTCTGCAGTTTTGTGGACTCTGAACCAGTGTGTTTTTGTGAAGAGGGAGGTGAGCTGTAAGGTAAAGCTCCCTGTTTAACCATCAGTCTACATATCCTCACCTATGGTCACAAACTTTGGGTAGTAACCCAAAGAGCAAGACTGCAGATAGTGGTTGAAATGAATTTTCTCTGCAGGGTAGCTGGACTCTTCCTTAGACAGAGGCTGAGAAGATCAGTTATCTGGGAGAGACTCAGAGTAGAGYTGCTGCTCCTCCACGTCCAGAGGAGTCAGTTGAGGTGGTTCATCTGGTTAGGATGCCTCCCTAGGGGGATGCTTCAGGCATGTTAGTTATTTTATTTATTAGGACAGAGCACAATAATCAACATTACCACAATACATGGCAGTGTAAATATGCAAGAGATAGCACAATAGATAAATTTCATCGCTTCTCCTACAATAAGCACAAAGCTGAACACCTTTCTATACAATTCATATAACAAAACACAGTACGAAGAAAAATAATTAACAGATAAAAAAACAACAAAAATAAAAATGAACACAAGAAGGGAAAATCACACTCTGCAATAGGCAATGGAAGACATTATGAATGAGTACATAACTGACTGGGGAGGAGACCCCGACTCTTTCTAAAATTAGCTGTGAAAGCACAGCTCTAAAACCAGTGCTGTGGTTCTSTTGGATTTTATAAAACCATGTCACAGACATATGATTACAACCTCAGGAAACTTGATCCACTTTAAAAAAAAAAGAAGCTTTTGGTCTCCTTTAAATTAAAGGCAGCAGCATTGTGAAGAAAAATGTGAACTTTTAAAGAATTGTAAAGAAAATGAGCCAAAAAGGAGAATTCACACACCATTACTACATTCTCCTAAGTAAGTGGAGCTCTGGTTTCATTTAAAGTTCTGCTCATCAGAAATAACCTAACATTAATCTCCAGGATAGATAAGACCTGCTTGCACTGGAAAACCTGGTCCACGTCTTCATTACAGAATTTAAAAAATGACACCAACCATGGGACAACATATATATACATTTTTAATTTATAAAAGAACTAAACAGCCTACAGTATTTTTACAATCTTTGTTTTACAGTTAAAATAAATGTTTATGTGATAATGTGTTAACCCCTTAAAGGGGATGCTGCGTGTCACTGAAGGGTCTGAATGCTACATGTTCATGAGGTGTCTGCTTGTTTCTGAGTCTGAATCCCATCAGAGAATGGTTTCAGAGTGAGGAACAGTGGGACTAAAATATACTCAGGTAAAAAAAGGACCAGAGAGCCCTGAAATACCAAGAACTCATTCTCTATCTCTTAAACCAGACTGAAACCAGAAGCTTCTCTTTTATTTGTTCATAAAAACAAAATAAAAAGAAGAGGAAATGAACCCAGCATATCTACCAGCTCCAGGTTTCTGTTTTAATCCTAAGTTAATGATTCATCTTGATATGGACAGTTTTACAGACACTGTTCATGTTTGACCATGGGATAAGAAAGACTCTCAGTGTCTCAGTTCTAAAGGTTTTTGACCTCCACCTACTTCCTGTTTCTATATTTATGCTCTGTGCAGAGCTTTGGTTCCACTCAYATACTGTACAGCTGAAGGGCAGTGATGGTACATCTAGACTGGGAGGACTGGGATCTATCCATGATCCTGTGATTACAGCTCCGAACAAAGGCTTCCTGCTGATTGTAACAAAAGGTTTTTATACTGGAGGGTGGGGAGTGTAAGGCAGCAACACAAAGAGTCTTATCAAGGACCACCTGTAGGGCTCAAACATGCACTCTGAACTAAAACCAACAAACTGCTCTTTATACTCTGAGTCTTCAACGAACAGATGTTTGTTCTCAGTGCAACTCCTAGAAAGATCTGCTGCTGAATCCTCACATCTCCTCCTGAACCCTCAGATCTCCTCCTGAACCCTCAGATCTCCTCCTGAACCCTCAGATCTCCTCCTGAACCCTCAGATCTCCTCCTGAACCCTCAGATCTCCTACTGAACCGTTTAGATCTTCTGAATCTACAGAGGTCCTCTTGATCTTCAGATCTCCTCCTGAACCTTGGAAGCTTTTCCTGAGTATACTGCTGGTTGTTGTCCCCTTTCCATTTCATTTCTTGAAATGTTTTAGTTGTTAAAGTTCTGACATGTTTCTTTTTGTGATTATTTAGTTTTGATTTGAAACCTTCTTGAGCTCTAAGGAAAGTTCAGAATCTCTTGAGAAGCTTTTCCTGCTAACATGTAAGTGTTACATGTTTACATGTGTACATGTTTACATATGTACATGTTTACATGTTTACATGTGTACATGTTTACATGTGTACATGTTTACATATGTACATGTTTACATGTTTACATGTGTACATGTTTACATATGTACATGTTTACATGTTTACATGTGTACATGTTTACATGTGTACATGTTTACATATGTACATGTTTACATGTGTACATGTTTACATGTGTACATGTGTACATGTTTACATGTGTACATGTTTACATGTTTACATGTGTACATGTTTACATGTGTACATGTTTACATGTTTACATGTGTACATGTTTACATGTGTACATGTTTACATGTTTACATGTGTACATGTGTACATGTGTACATGTTTACATGTTTACATGTGTACATGTGTACATGTGTA
>NW_013953934.1:20514-23343 GCF_001266775.1 Austrofundulus limnaeus | reverse complement strand
ACATGTGTACATGTGTACATGTGTACATGTGTACATGTGTACATGTGTACATGTGTGCTAACAGCACTGCTGGCTGAAGAGGATGAGGAGCAGAGCTCCTGGGCTGCAGACTGTCAGGAGTTTGAAAGAGAGGAGCTCATCAACCGGAGCAGGCTGAAACTAAAGGGTTCTTTGTAAGACCCTGTCCTCGGACCACTCACACCCTGTTGTGCAGCTCAGGCCTCTACCTCTTGTTCCTCTCAGAATAAAAACAAAATGTTTGAAGTTTGAAATGTTGAAATGTTTTTCATTTTTCAGCTGATGAAGAGGCAGACAGGTGACATATTTAGAGCACACACTGCTCAGCTATGATTAAATAAAAACTCCACAGCCAGACTCATTTGTAATTCATCATTATCTGCTGAACTACAGCTGWATGTGGGACACTCACCATCCTGTCCCAGCAGAGAGAGGCAGAACACGTCTGCAGGGATCACCRTGTTTAATTAACCACGTTCCTAAATGAAAGTAAGAGCCAAGGTTTGTCTGAGCAGCAAGCAGAGCCGCTGCACCAGGTTTCAGCTCAGTGATGAAAATAAAAACCTCCGTTTCATCTGCAGCTTGTTGGGATTCAGGTTCTGTTCAGTTGAGACAAACTAAAGTTTTACAGRTGCAGGAGCAGAGAAACAGAAAATGCTGCAGCACATGAAACCAGTGTTTTTCCTCGTGTTATCCAAAGTGGGGTTCTGATCAGTCAATCACACATGTACTGATGGACCCATCAGAGATGATGGGGCTTCAGTGCCTTGCTCAGGGACACTTCAACATGTGACTGAACAGTGGTAGAATTGAACAGCTAATTCTCTCATTAGAGAACAACCGATCTAACCACTCAGCTGTACCTGGTCTGTGCTAGTGCTAACCCTAAACAAATGACACCTAACCTGATTGGGGGGGGGGGTCTGACCTATAACACAGGGGGAAGGAACCCTGTTAGCACTGAGACAATCAGGCTGCTCCTTTTAAGGGTCAAGTGAAACACATGAAACTACTCAGAACTCATTTAGTTGTAGCTGTTGTGGGGCGGCTGTGGCAGAGTGGAGTCATCCTGGGACCGGTAGGTTGCTAGTTCGATCCCCCGTCCAGCTGTCTCCGTTGTTGTGTCCTTGGGCAAAACACTTCAGCCCTAATGCCTCTGATGTGTCCCATCAGTGTCTGAATGATTGTGTGTTCTGTAGAGAGCTAACAGAGTGCTGTGTGAATGGATGATGACAGATTGTGAAGAGCTTTGAGTTTCCTGGTTGGATAGAAAGGAGATGTTTACAAGTACAGTCCATTTAGTTTATACGTATTTAGATTCTTTCAGATGCAGATTGTGAAAACAATGAATGTCTTTTATAAAGTAACTGCATAATTTATTGTTTTCTTTTAGACTGAGCATCACAAGTAAATCAGATTTGTCAACAAACTTCTGCAGCTTTGATCTGATCTGATGTTCATGCAGGAACATTGGTTTGGTTTGGTTACTGTTTTTATACCAAAAAGGTACATTTGTATTGCAGTGGTACAAAGCATACATATCATGCAAACACACACAATTGTAAGAAATAAAAACACATTAGCAAAAAGAACCATTCACATAGCAGGTTGTGAAAAAGGGAAATAAACCTAAAAATAGACGTAATATAAATAACACATGCAACAATACAAAACTGTAAAAATGAATCCATGATGTTTGAAGGATGTTCTGATGGATTATGATTTGAGGTTTTCTAAGAATGATGATTTATTTTTCTCCACTAGTTGTTTATGCTCTTCCTCCAACTTGCCTCACATGTCCCCTCTTCACCTGTCCTCCTCTGTCAAGCTATTGAAGGCMTGTCCATTGTAGTTGGTCTTTTCTCATGTATAAACAATTTGTAGTTGATCCAGACCACGCCCCGCCACACGCAGCGCCCCTCCATCATAGGCACACTGCCTTTTCTCCTCAGATGTATCTTTCAGCAAACCTAGCACATGCATGTTTATTTCATGGAGGTAAAACTTCCTCCATTTGTTCACTTCATCTGATTCATTCTTTTAAATTGTGTCTTTATGTTGTGATATAAATTTAGCAAAAGATTTATATTTTTCCACAGACGTTAAGCTTTTTTTTGCCCTAAACTATTTCAGCTGAGGAAAGGTGCTGCTCGCTAAGTACCAGAACAGAACTTTTATCTAGTCTCCATCAGAGCCTACTTGGATTAACCATCTCTGAAATAATCTCAGATTAGCCCTGCAGGATCAGGCTTTGGAACCGTGGGAACTCTGACTTCTTTAGATGATTAAATCGTTGTGTTTGTGTGTGTATGGATGGGGTTTTCCTACAATGTGGGGACAATTTTACCAAAAAAAGCAGCCTTGTGGGGAGCACTGCCAGGTCCCCACGGGTCCAAATGCAAATTACGGATGTGGGTTTAGGTTTAGGGTCAGGTACAGTAGGTACCTTTGAGGTTAATTTTAGGGCATGGCATACCATACCATACCATACCATACCACACCATACCATACCAGACCACTTTTATTTATAAAGCTCTTTAAACAGCACATGGCCAACCAAAGTGCTGTAGACAGACACAAAAGGACATAGTCAAAATACTGTCAAAATACAGATAAAAACATGGAGCATTTATATTTACAGTACATATAGAATAGAGTTATGATGCACGGCGAGGTTTTGCACCATCTCACTCAAACTCAAAGGCAAAGGAGTAGTATGTGTTTTTAAGCGAGACTTGAAGACAGTGAGTGAAGACGACTGTCTGACATGTAGTGGTAGATCATCATGTTAGAATAAATGAACAACAGCAG
>NW_013953934.1:15804-18447 GCF_001266775.1 Austrofundulus limnaeus | reverse complement strand
GACCATACCATACCATACCACCCCAGACCATACCAGACCATACCATACCATACCACCCCAGACCATACCAGACCATACCATACCATACCATACCAAACCATACCAAACCATACCATACCACTTTTAATTATAAAGCGTTTTAAATAGCACAAGGCCAACCAAAGTTCTGTACATCAGACAGACACAATAGGACAACAGAGTTATGATACACAGTGAGGTTTTGCACCATCTCACTCAGACCCAAAGGCAAGGCAGCAGTAGTGTGTTTTTAAACCAGTCTTGAAGACAGCGCGGGAAGGAGACTGTCTGACGTAGTGGTAGATCAGTCCACAGGTTTGGACCTGCTACAGAAAAGGGTCTGTCACCTCTCAGAGAGTTAGGGACCTTCAGAAGCAGATGACCAGATGATCTGAGAGAGCACTGTGGGACAAGTGGATACACTAGACCTGAGAGGTAAGAGGGGGCGGAGCTGTTTAAGTATTTAAAGGAGAAGGGATTATCTGTGGAATCAAAGTGGGCGTGTCACGAGAGTGGGCGTGTCTAAAGCATAAACACTGTGGGCTACGAGGCCTACATGTTGGTATCCTTAGACCCTGCTTGACCTCTATACAGCCTGACCCTGACCCCAACACTAAGGTTAACCAGGAGAAA
This sequence comes from Austrofundulus limnaeus, assembly GCF_001266775.1. Lineage (NCBI taxonomy): Eukaryota > Metazoa > Chordata > Actinopteri > Cyprinodontiformes > Rivulidae > Austrofundulus > Austrofundulus limnaeus. The sequence goes on along the minus strand of NW_013953934.1, from coordinate 17,796 downwards.
TGTGACCCAAGTAGGGTTCTTCAGAAAAAATGGTGCCGTACGGTAACGCCCCTTTTGTTCTTGTCCAATGAGGTGTGTCACTTTAGAATCGCCTTTCCTTGTGACACACCCACTCGTCTGCAGAGACCCCTACTTGATTTAAAGACATACAGGAGGATCTTAAAGTGAGTTCTGAAATGAACTGGAAGCCAGTGAAGAGATGTTAGAACAGGAGTAATATGTTCTCTTTTTGTTGTTCCAGTTAGAAATCAGGCTGCTGCGTTCTGAACCATTTGTAAACGAGCGATGGAGGACTGGTTGATTCCATACAGCAGAGCATTACAGTTAACTATGGGATAAATCTTGTGCCAGCAGGAACTGAATTTGAATGTCTGAATTTGAAATTGAATGCATTGGTTTGAAAATGAACTTTACTAAATTGAAACTGACTTTAAAGTTTAGAATTTCAATTAATTTGCTTTGAAATTTTATTTTGGTTAATTAAAATTTCAGTTTGTCTACTTTCACTTTCAGCTCCATAATTCAGATKTTTGTGTCACATCCTGGTCCTTGAGAAAGCCAGGCAGAGTAATCAAACACAGATCCACAGATTTATGTTTCACACAGACTTGAATGGTTTCCTGTCAGTGAAGGTTCCTTCTGGATGAAACAGAGTTGAAGCAATCCACTGTAAAAGTGACAAAAACAGACATCTGATAACAGGCAACAGATCTGCCCACAGCTGAGCCGTGGACACACACCTGCACCTCCACCTGTGAGCAGAACCAACAGAGTCATATTTGACAATGCAGGGGGTTCAGTGACTGATGCTCAGCAGGTTCTGCTCTGAGCTCCTTCCTGGTCCCAAGCACTGACAGACGGGTCAGTCCTCTCATAACACGGCTGTCAGCTGCAGATCACCTGCTGCAGACTGATCCATGATGGGATGTAAATCTAACATCATCTATAGGTCAAATTAATCACTGCAATAATATAACTGTCTGTTTTTTGTCACTTTTATGATGGATTGCATCAACCCATCAACATTATAGAAGGAAGCTTCACTGACAGGAAACCATTCAAGTCTGTGTGTGAAACATAAACCTGACGATCTGTGTTTGATTACTGTGCCTGGCTTTCTCAAGGACCAGGATGTGGCACAAAAATCTGAATTTCCTCCGTCAATCAATCAAGGAGCTGATCCACGAGCAGCAATCTGCTGAAGTCAAAACTGTAAGCGTGCTGCAGCCTAATGGCTCCGTCAGAACCACTGGAGAGGAGGTTCTGGAACAGCTCCTCTGTGCGTGGTCAGAACCACTGGAGAGGAGGTTCTGGAACAGCTCCTCTGTGCGTGGNAGGAGGTTCTGGAACAGCTCCTCTGTGCGTGGTCAGAACCACTGGAGAGGAGGTTCTGGAACAGCTCCTCTGTGCGTGGTCAGAACCACTGGAGACACATCCGGCCGAAGCTGAACTGCACAGAAGCGTGTCGGTGGAGCTGGAGAGGAACCAAAAGCTAAAAATGTGAGACCTCGTTCTACAAAGACACWAAAGTCGTAAAGCTTCATTAAAACAACGTCAGGTTTGCTTCAGGTTCGGGCCTCTTATTTCAGGTAATCTGTCAGGTTGGGTCAGGCTCAGACATAAAGCTGATGGGCTCGGGCCGGGTCAGGTCAGATTTATTTAGGCCCAAACGAAACTATCATGGGGGCCAAAGCCTGGTCCCCACGAGTATGGATACTGATTTTGGGAGGTGTCAGGTGTGGGATCAGGGTGTGAATTGAGGTTAAGCTAGATTTAGGGTCAGGTACTGGACCACCCTGTACTGGGCTGGTTAGTTTTATGGTAAGTTGTCAGGGTTAGGCTGTAGAAAGAACTGGAAAATGAATGGAAGTCAAATCAAGGTCCCCACAGGATATAAAGACAAACGTGTGTGTGTGTGTGTGTGTGTGTGTGTGTGTGTGTGTGTGTGTGTGTGTGTGTGTGTGTGTGTGTGTGTGTGTGTGTGTGTGTGTG
>NW_013953934.1:12785-15714 GCF_001266775.1 Austrofundulus limnaeus | reverse complement strand
GTGTGTGTGTGTGTGTGTGTGTGTGTGTGTGTGTGTGTGTGTGTGTGTAGGGGGAGTGTCAGGTTTTCCAAACCGAACAATGAAGGTCTCAGCACTGGACCACAAACATGTAAAGACAAACAAAGGCTGTCTCATGACTGAGCAGGGTTGTGTTACCAGGGTTGTGTTTTTAGACTGAAGGATGGGTGTGGTRTTTCTGCTGCTGCACACTGACACTTGGCTCATACTGGTCCACAACCATCTAAATACTGCTGTTCCATGAGCTATTTCTGATCACACAGTCACATTCTGGACAAACTGGGATTTAATGTAGCTGAGGAAACTGAGCTAACCCTAACGCTCTGAGGGGAAATCAGAACTTCATGACAAAAAATGATTTTTAATCATCTTTACTGGGAGTAATGGTCCTAATCTTCAGAGAGCAGTTTAGTATTAGGACCGGGGGTTAAGAGAAGACGTTCCCTCAGCTGCTCCAAACAGCACCACAGAGTTAGTTTCTGTGCTTCTCTTTTCAGGTCTTTTCTTTCTTTCTCACAGGATTTCTCATTGAAATTCACAGTTTGACCCATGTTCCATTTTTTCCTCAGAGCTCTGAAGTGAAGAAAGTAGGCCATTAGGCTGCAGTGCTGCTTCTCTTCCAGTTCTACTCTACCCTCTACCACCTTGGTACGTTCAGGCCTCAGCTAGTCTTCCTCACATCATTTTCATCAAGAAATTCAACAGATCTAAAAAGTTTCAAGAACCTTTTGTTCCTCTCACATCTGTCTCCTATGACTGATTTTAAAGGGTTTTCAGGAACTGTGTTGGTGCAGACTCTGTAGTTTCAGGGAACATTACAATCACAAAATGCACCTGTGAAGGTGGAGTCACTTCTAGGTCTGTCACAGTAACAAAATTAGCTGGATGATAAATTGTCTCAGAAATGATTGTGATTAACAATAATATTGTTTGGAGACTAGTGAAACTAATAATGATAATCCCCCACTCCCCCACTAATGAAGCTTTCAGAAGTTTATGAAATTTACGTATATAAAAAAGTTCAAACCAGACCTGGACTGGAAATTAGGAAAACGACACATAACAGCTACTGAAGTTGTAATATCACTACCCTTCTTTACCCAACACATCATTTATTTTGTTTCTAAGTAACTATGGTCACACTCACCCAGTATACAAAATGTATAAAATTTCTGTAGTGGTAAAATAAAAAAGAAAAAAAGATCTGCTAACCCAAGGTTTGGCACGGTGCCTTGAAGGCATCCTGAGGCGTCGCCAGCAAAGGTGCAGGAAMAGCAAACTATAAGCTATAAACTATAAGCTCCTCTAGCTAAATGCTTGCTGATGAGACTTTCATGCTGCAGAGGYTATGAGACCATGCACATGACAAATACCTGACACCAGAGTTTACTCCTCCCTGTGCTAAGGAGCAGTAAATGGGTTTGCCCCATCTTATGTGATCTCCTTAACACCCCTGTAAGAGCACCTGCTCAACCAGCAAGTTTGTCCTTGATGTTCTAAGAACAAGGCTGAAACAAGCTTGATTCACAAGACAGTTCCACAAAATCACAGCACAGACCTGTGCAGGGGCTTTGTTCCCCCTCAGGTGAGTGATTCATAAAATCACAGGTGAAGTGGCCAGGTCTGCTCAGGTACACGGTCAGAACTGAACCAGCAATCCAAACCAAAAGAGGCCTGGAGCAGAGGTCAGCTGGGCTGAAGTGGACCGTGACGGATTTATTGATCTGCCGGGCTCGGTCCCGGCTCTGATACTACCTGTGCTTGTGGCTCAGGGGCGTATCAGAGGTGGGGCTGCCATGCACCGGCACCACCGGACCCTCTGACCACCTCATTTTTAAATTTATTGTGCAATTAACTGATTCATTGCTTATCATGACAGGCCTGACCGCCTCTACAGTTTTACAGACATGTTTCAGTTTTAGCAGAGCAGAAAGGGAGACCTTTGAATGTTTAAACCTCAACCTCCTAAAAAGTCTGAAACTGATGAAAGTTTTTTGTAAGACTTGGTGAAAACTATCAGTTCAGAGAGACTGCAGCTGATTTTTATTGTCTGTTTTCATTCAGATAGGTAGAAGAAAACCTGCTGAGCTGGAACTTAACTTGGAATCAACTGATACTATTTTCACCTCAAAAGCTGAAATGTTGTTTCATTTTATTTATGTACATCATGCTGTATTTTATAAAGATTAATATTCACCTGAAACATTTAAATGATGCTTTAATAACACTTCAGATGATCACTTAATCAGTCAAAAACAGAACTTGTTAACGTGTCTCCTGTAATTTTCTCTTGTGTATGTTGGAGAAGAATGTGATGATTTTACTGGGTTTGTTTCTTTAGTGGATGATGAAGAGCAGGCTCTGATTGGACAAAGAGCTGGACTCATTTTCTTTCTTGGGTCTTTGGTATCCTGGTCCCTTCAGGTTAATCTGATGAAGTAGCAGATGCAGCGGCTTATTAACCTGGAGCCACCTGAAAAGAACCTGACACAGGAACACAACCTGAAAAGAACCTGACACAGGAACACAACCTGAAAAGAACCTGACACAGGAACACAACCTGAAAAGAACCTGACACAGGAACACAACCTGAAAAGAACCTGACACAGGAACACAACCTGAAAAGAACCTGACACAGGAACACAACCTGAAGAGAACTTGACACTGGAACATGTGTACTGTAGAGAAAAAGCAAACATGACACAATAAGAACCACCAGCAGTCCTACTGGACCCAAAAAGAACCAACAACAGTCCAACAAGACCCAGTAAGAACCAGCAGCAGTCCAACAGGACCCAAAAAGAACCAACAACAGTCCAACAGGACCCAAAAAGAACCAACAACAGTCCAACAGGACCCAAAAAGAACCAACAACAGTCCAACAGGACCCAAAAAGAACCAACAACAGTCC
>NW_013953934.1:7953-11443 GCF_001266775.1 Austrofundulus limnaeus | reverse complement strand
ACCCAAAAAGAACCAACAACAGTCCAACAGGACCCAAAAAGAACCAACAACAGTCCAACAGGACCCAAAAAGAACCAACTGCATTTGGACAGAATGTTTTCTTTCTTTCTGTTTTTGTTTTCCATGCCCTGGATGAGTGAAAATCTACACCAGCAAACTGTTGAGAAAACATTTATAAGACTAAAATTCATCAAGTTCCCACATGACAACAACTAAAGATTAGAACAGACCCATATGTCTCTCCTCAGGTCTTGTGACCTGGTCTTACCTCTCATATTCCAGGTTGTCATGATCACAGCGAGCGTCCTTGTGCTTCTCCCAGTCCTTCCCATGACGGCACGTTGTCAGAGAGACGATGTCCTTTCCATTGTGAATGTGATGAAGAGCGTTCCTGGTGTCTGAGCCAATGCCTGTAAGGTAACGCTTCCCTTTGAACATCAGCAGGTACTTCCTCCGTGGCGGGGTGGTGTTCCTCAGCAGCCAGCCCCGCTGCCCACCCTTCTGTGGGTGGTCCTTTGAAAAGAGTGGAATGGAGACATCAAAGCCTGGCCTGAAATGTTCCGTGTTCAGGCTGGCTTTGGCTAAAATGGCCTGACCAATGTTGAAGCCCAGATCCTCTGTGTAGTTGGGCCAGGTACCAGAATACAGATTAAAGATGAGGTGGTTCCTCCCATCGTTCCACAGTGGATAGCTCCAAATGCGTTCATCGACATGGGGCACAAACTGTCCCGACAACTGGTCCCGGTCCAAAGTGTCGATGCCCAGTACAAACAGACATGCTTCTCGGGGGTCAGATGTGTAGTATCGAGACTCAGCGATAGACGTCAGGATCTTTCTGTAGCTCTCTGACACGCGGTCACTTTTCTCCAACGGGTAAATGTACACCCTGAAGCCATCCCTGCCTCTGCGCTGACACMGAGAGTAGTCGAAGCATGTCTCCATGCGGCAGCGGCTGTCTTTATAGATGGCTGGCCACGCCTGGTGCCGCTGCTCAGGGGACTCAGCCATGCCGGGGTCTGTCTGGAGTTCTTCCAGGTGGGCATAGTGTGGAAGGAAGGCCTGATCAGTCCAGTTGGGCCAGTGGTGCAGCACATCTGCCCGGTGACGTGTCAGCAGGCGCAGCAGCTGGATTTGAACTCCTCCACTGCTGTAGAATAAGATCAGCCAGCAGCATGCACACAAGCCCAACAGAACATACTTCTTACGTGCCTGCATGGAGGCCGTCAGTCTTCCTGCCTCTTCCTACTCTCTGGTCTTCTGCTCCTTCCCCTCTGCCCCTCAGCTCTGCAGCCTCACTGGGGCCAACTCAGACTCTAACAGAGAGCTGCTGACGACCAACCATGTGTTAACAAGAACATCGTTTCCTCTCAGTCCTCCTCATGTTGTAGAAAAAGCTGGTCTGAGATACTGAGCCTCTTCTCAGGCGGTTGAGTTGTTAGGCTGCCTCAGCAGAGGAATGAATGTTTCCTCTGCTGTCCATCCTCACTCAGGACTGCCTCATGCTGTCTGCAGGGCGTCTCCTGGGGAGAAAAGAGCAAACAAGAGTCCACATCAGCTCACAAACAGAGCACCTCTGTCTAAATTCTGCCATGACCAACATTTCTTAGAGAGCAGCAGATTGGATTGGACAGTCGGCACACATTCAGAACACACAGCAGCAGAGGGATTCAGGCTGTCAGAAAGTACAGTTCAGTAAAAACCAAGGAAACTTCAGAAAATCAGACCATTGATCATTCTTTGGGTGTTTCTAAGGTCAGACTCACAATCATCACAGCATTAATCAGCAGAATGAAACATTTGACAGCTTGACATTAGCTGACAGACACGTTGAATGTTTTATTGTGATTATGGTTTAGACAAACTATCTATAGCCGAAGAAGAATGTTTCTATTGAATTTAGAAACATGTTTTTTCAGCCTCACGTTTTTAGGAACAGCACTCTGATGAACTTTCTAATGTATTTCTGTGGAGAACACAAGCCTCAGTAAAAGCCAGCAGTGACACAAAGGCAGCTTTCAGGCTTCACCTCTACATTCCTCCTCAGCAGCTTTACCTTCCTGCTCTGCTGGCAGCTTCACCAGCCGAAGGCTGCTAATAAGAGCCAACAACACTCTGAGCTCTCACACTGAGACAGGAAGCAAGGATTCATGCTGAAACCTGGTAACTGACAAACATTCTTCATTTCTTTAGTCTACAACAGAACCTCCTCTGACCCACCAGAGAACATCCATCATCAGAGACAGAACAGGAAGCTCTGGTTGCTGCTCAGAAACATCCAGAACATGTCATCCTTAGATGTATGGTTCAAATAAAGAACCATAGTTTGACTCTTAAAAGGACCCTTTCAGAACACAGAGTGTAGAACAAGTGAAGACAGAGTGAGGAGATGTGGTCAGTTTATGGTCAGTCCCTGATCAGGTGAGTTTCCACGTGACTTCTCTGTTCTGCTGTTTGGTTTTGAACCAAACCAGTACCAGCACCTCCTCTGAGCTCCTTGGTTCAGTTCAGTTTGGTCCTTCAGTCTGTGCAGATTCAGGTCCAGTCAGATGGTTTCCTGCAGGATGAATGGTCAGAACCTGTCTGCTCCTAATGAGGCAGAGTTAGAGAGAGGTTCAGGAAACACTGAAAACAGAGAACGTATCAGAACATGTTATTGTAGTTACCCTGGTCTGTTTTGTGTTTTTACTCTGTGTCTGATGTCCTTATGTTGTCATGATTACGTTAAAGACTTAAAGCCTGTAAACTAAAATAAAACTCTATCTGATGACTACATCTCAAAACACAATGAAAACATTTTAGATCCACACCAGAAAGGGTTTAATCTTCTTCTGATCCTTGTCCAACTCTCCCAGTTTTAAACTAACTGACAAACAACAGATGATTCTTCCAACAACAACAACAAACCACAGTCTGCCTCCTGACAACAACCTGCTGGTTMCCATCGACAGCTTGATAACCTGTCACTGGGTCAGAGCAGATTATTATTCAGTTTAATGGTCTGTCATCAGGTGTCAGCTCACTACTGGAAGATGTTTTCACACTAGTGCTCTTCTTCATCAGCTCCATGTGTTCCTGAAGAACCACCATCCATCCTGGTGTTTCCTGCTGAGGAACCTGTCCTGGAGCTCCTCTCACACCAACAACAACAAGGTTTCATCTTCATGTTTGTCCCTCAGTTAGTTTTTCAGCTGCAGCTCAGACGGAAAATGAAGTCTTTTATTTAGAAATGATTTTTTTTGACTAAGAAGCTGCTTCCTGTGTGTTCAGATTCATGTCAGGCTCTGACACTGTTTGAAGGCAAGGCTGAGGTGAAGTCTTTTTTAATTATTCTTTTTCACAGATTAGGTGATAAATAAAATAAATATATTTACTCTGTAATATTTTAATGCAAAGAAAAAAAGAAAAAATGTAATAATTGTATGAAACACTGATTTCTGATCGGACTGCAAAAATTAACCATCTAAAAACAAGTTAAAATATGAGATTATAC
>NW_013953934.1:7241-7683 GCF_001266775.1 Austrofundulus limnaeus | reverse complement strand
AGTTAAAATATGAGATTATACTGAATCTTCTCAAATGAAAAATAATTAATAACCTGAAGTTTGACAGATGCACTTAGTGAGATTTTAGAACTAAAGAAAAAAAATTCAGACTAACAAGATTAATAATTCAGCATATTTTAATTGTGTTTAGTTTATCAGTCTCTTTTTTAAAACGTGTATCAGTCTCAAAACAAGATGAAAAATACATTTTAGCTCTCATCACTGCACAAAGTCAGATTAAAATCTATGTGGTACTACTGAGTCAGAACCAGAACCTGGTTATAAATTAAACCTGTACATTTAGTTTGATCCTGTCTCTGTAAAAACGACACGATGACCTCTTCTCCTCCTCCCTCACCCTGTGTTAGTGTTGTGTTAGAGTTGTGTTAGTGTTGTGTTAGTGTTGTGTTAGAGTTGTGTTAGTGTTGTGTTAGTGTTGTGT
>NW_013953934.1:4919-6241 GCF_001266775.1 Austrofundulus limnaeus | reverse complement strand
GGCATTTATTTTTCAACTGGAGGCATTTATTTTTCAACTGGAGGCATTTATTTTTCAACTGGAGGCATTTATTTTTCAACTGGAGGGATTTTATTTTTCAACTGGAGGCATTTATTTTTTCAACTGGAGGCATTTATTTTTCAACTGGAGGCATTTATTTTTCAACTGGAGGGATTTTATTTTTCAACTGGAGGCATTTATTTTTTCAGATGGAGGGATTTAATTTTCAGAATATTCTAGTTAAATGAATTAATCCCAGGTGAGGCCAGTTGAAACAAAATATTTTCACCACAAACATGTTCCTCCTGATAAACAACATAAATCGTTTATTTACTTGTCTTGATGTTGTTTTGTTCAGTTTTTCCAGCTGAATGAACAGTTTTTAAACCCAATTTTAAACTGTTTTATAGTGAATCGTTCAGGTTTTACTTTATTTATATTCATAAGCAGGTGTTAATCAGGTGATTTATTATATTAATGTATTAAATATAAAACCATATAACCCCGCCCCCCCATGATAATCTGTACCATCAGCTGTGCTGTTGGGAATAGAAACACTTTGTTGGATTATTTAAAACAGACGGTGAACGGGTCCGACCAGAACCATCACTGAAAACAGAAAAACAGGAGAAATAAAAAGAAGAACTGTTTGAATCTAATCTGAGGGCTGGATTACTGTAATCTGAAATCATCTGACAGTTTGAGCCTTGCTCTGAGGTTCTTTAGACTTCACACCATCCTGACCTCTGAACTGGTTAAACTGGAGAACTGGGAGGAAAAATAAAATCAAAGTAAAAAGATAAATGAAAACAGAAAACTTTGTTACTTTAGAATAAAGCAGCTTTATGTTCAGGTGTTTCTCTGCTTTCATTATTGGACCTCTGAGACACGAACCGGGTCTCAGGAGCACCAGGGCCCACCTGATCCACCTGAGACCTGACGTCATCACAACAAGCAGAACCTTCAGAGAAACGTCTCACCTGTGCAGCTCGAGACGGGCCTCTGTGGTCCAGATCCTTCCCGGACTCCTCTGTGATCTGATCCGGTCCGGTTCTGATCAGGTTCGGATGAAACCAACACCTCCTGATCCTTCCTGGACTCCTCTGTGAGCTGATCCGGTCCGGTTCTGATCAGGTTCGGATGAAACCAACACCTCCTGATCCTTCCTGGACTCCTCTGTGAGCTGATCCGGTCCGGTTCTGATGAACTTCGGATGAAACCAACACCTCCTGATCCTTCCTGGACTCCTCTGTGAGCTGATCCGGTCCGGTTCTGATGAACTTCGGATGAAACCAACACCTCCTGATCCTTCCTGGACTCCT
>NW_013953934.1:2568-2865 GCF_001266775.1 Austrofundulus limnaeus | reverse complement strand
TAAATAAATAAATAAATAAATAAATAAATAAATAAGTAGCAAACAGCTCAAACTGTAAACACAAGAAAGAAAAAGAGCAGAATAGAGATTTTTACAGCAACTAAATCCTTTTATGAGACTGAAGAAAAAGTCAAATTTATATTTGAACTGAAACATGTTTGTTCAGATCTGACGACATGAAGAACAGTTTTCTGTCCGACAGATGGAGGCATTTATTTTTCAACTGGAGGCATTTATTTTTCAACTGGAGGGATTTTATTTTTCAACTGGAGGCATTTATTTTTCAACTGGAGGGAT
>NW_013953934.1:0-1592 GCF_001266775.1 Austrofundulus limnaeus | reverse complement strand
CTCCTGATCCTCCTGGACTCCTCTGTGAGCTGATCCGGTCCGGTTCTGATGAACACCTCCTGATCCTCCTGGACTCCTCTGTGAGCTGATCCGGTCCGGTTCTGATGAACACCTCCTGATCCTCCTGGACTCCTCTGTGATCTGATCCGGTCCGGTTCTGATCAGGTTCGGATGAAACCAACACCTCCTGATCCTTCCTGGACTCCTCTGTGAGCTGATCCGGTCCGGTTCTGATGAACACCTCCTGATCCTTCCCGGACTCCTCTGTGAGCTGATCCGGTCCGGTTCTGATGAACACCTCCTGATCCTCCGGACGCCTCCCGGCGCCTCCGCTCCGGATTTATGGCTCTGACGTCACACCGACGGACAGAACCTTTCTCCGAACGGTACCGTCACCAGTCCCGCTCCACTGTGACCGAACCCAGTCCTCCCACTCGATCCGAACGGGTCGAGCCCGCAGCTCCTCCGGTTCTGGTTCTGTTCAGTCTTCAGATGCGCGGAGCGCGTGACCGTGAGGCTGCCTCATCACCTGAATCCAACCTGATGACAAAGGCTGAGCGCGTGCACGCTGCTGCGGTGCAGACGGAACCGAACCGAACCGAACGGTTCCTAAGAGAGCCTTCCAACCGGAAACAGATCCGATCCGAACCTCCTCCTCGGGTTCTCCTCATGTCATCATGCTGCTCCTGTGGACGGTACCGAGCAGGAGGACCGGTCCATTTCCCACAACAGTTGACGCCCCCCTCCCTCAGGGTGGCAGCTGATTGGTTCTGACAAACACACACATCTGGATGGAGCTGCGCAGCTGCAGCGAGTCACGCGCAGACGTGAACGTGAAGGTGCGTCATCAGGTCCACTCAGAGCCGGACCGAACCAGAACCAGAACAATCTGAGTCTCATTGTGTTGTTGTGTTGTTGTTGTGTTGTTGTTGTTGTGGTTGTTGTTGTTGTGTTGTTGTTGTGTTGTTGTTGTTGTGGTTGTTGTTGTTGTGTTGTTGTTGTGTTGTTGTGTTGTTGTTGTTGTGGTTGTTGTTGTTGTGTTGTTGTTGTTGTTGTGTTGTTGTTGTTGTTGTTGTGGTTGTGGTTGTTGTTGTGTTGTTGTTGTTGTTGTGGTTGTTGTTGTTGTGTTGTTGTTGTTGTGGTTGTTGTTGTTGTGTTGTGGTTGTTGTTGTTGTGTTGTTGTTGTGGTTGTTGTTGTGGTTGTTGTTGTTGTGTTGTTGTTGTTGTTGTTGTGTTGTTGTTGTTGTGGTTGTGGTTGTTGTTGTTGTTGTGTTGTTGTTGTTGTTGTTGTTGTGGTTGTTGTTGTTGTGTTGTTGTTGTTGTGGTTGTTGTTGTTGTGTTGTGGTTGTTGTTGTTGTGTTGTTGTTGTGGTTGTTGTTGTTGTGTTGTTGTTGTTGTTGTGTTGTTGTTGTGTTGTTGTTGTTGTTGTGTTGTTGTTGTTGTTGTGGTTGTTGTTGTGGCTGTTGTTGTTGTTGTGTTGTTGTGTTGTTGTTGTGTTGTTATCTGCACCATCAGTCCTGCAGGAAGGAACGTGTTGTTGTTGTTGTTGTGGCTGTTGTTGTTGTTGTGTTGTTGTGTTGTTGTTGTGTTGT
>NW_013953933.1:71745-72673 GCF_001266775.1 Austrofundulus limnaeus | reverse complement strand
TCCTCTGGAGGGGTCTCCTCCTCTGGAAGGGTCTCCTCCTCTGGAGGGGTCTCCTCCTCTGGAAGGGTCTCCTCCTCTGGAAGGGTCTCCTCCTCTGGAGGGGTCTCCTCCTCTGGAAGGGTCTCCTCCTCTGGAGGGGTCTCCTCCTCTGGAGGGGTCTCCTCCTCTGGAGGGGTCTCCTCCTCTGCCATTGCTTCTTCTACAGAGGGTTCATCTACCAGAGCTTCCTCCACAGCCAGCTCCTCACCAAGCTCTGCTGAGAGAGACTCCTCTGGGTCCAAGTTCTCCTCAGCTCCATCTAAAGCTGACTGCTCCTTCTCAGCAACTTCATCTGAGAGGCCTAGCTGCTGCTCCTGTTCTTCTGCTGCTGCCTCCTCCTGTTCTTCTGCTGCTGCCTCCTCCTGTTCTTCTGCTGCCTCCTCGTCGTCAGGTTCGTCTGCAGGAGCAGCTTCTTCTTCTTGTTCAGCTGGTTGTTCAGCACTGTCTGTAGGAGAATCGCTCTCTTCTGGTAAAGTCTCACTGATCTCCTCTACTGCTGCTTCTTCTGCCATTTCCTCAGCTGCTGGCTCGTCTTCAGCAGGAGCCATCTGATTGTCAGAAAGAAGAAAATAATTAGTACGTAAAAAAACAACTGAGAGCAAAACCACTTAAAAAATATAACTACTAAATATAACTCTGCAAATAAGAATTCATTGTTCAGAACCTGAACAAATATTCAACTATTTACAATAGTTTCATGACAACAGAGACTAACCAGGTGTGTTGAATGTGCATCATAAAACTATTCTAAAAACTAAGCTATTAAAACAGTTGTAGTAAACCTTTCACCAGTTAGCAGTTCCTACAGCTATAAAATAAATAATCTCAGTTTGCAAAGAATTGGTTCATTGTGTAAAATGTAAATATCAGTAAATACAAAATGCAATGG
>NW_013953933.1:65474-70043 GCF_001266775.1 Austrofundulus limnaeus | reverse complement strand
GGCAGTGAATCAGTAAGTGTACTAAAACATGGCAGTGAATCAGTACGTGTACTAAAACATGGCAGTGAATCAGTACGTGTACTAAAACATGGCAGTGAATCAGTACGTGTACTAAAACATGGCAGTGAATCAGTACGTGTACTAAAACATGGCAGTGAATCAGTACGTGTACTAAAACATGGCAGTGATTCAGTACGTGTACTAAAACATGGCAGTGAATCCACTCTCCCTATCGGTGAACCTCGGCACACCAGGCCAGGTTCCCTCCGAGGGCTGAGAGCCCTCATGCATGAGGCAGTTATCGTTAGCTTTCTGTGGCAGTGATGTAATGCACACAGCCGGTGAGAGTGGGTCCAGCTCTGAAACTGGCACATTTTTAGCAGGCTGAGTGGTACTACTGCGATCATAGAAGCCATCATGCCCAACAGCTGTAGAACGGTCTGAAAACGCAGTTTGCGTCTCAGTTGAAACTGAGCGAGGCAGCGGTGAAACGCAGCTACTCTGTTCTCTGAAAGATGCGCTCTGCTCGACAGGGAGCATATTTCTAACCAAAGGAAAGAAAACTGCTGACTTTTCTGGAAATTCACAGAAAAACCCAGAGCCTGAATGTGCGACAGAACCTGAGACAGGTGCTCTGTTGCCTGCTCCTTGGAGCTGGCTATCAGAGCCCAGTTGTCCAGGTACGCTAACAGGCGGACTCCTTTTTCCCTGAGAGGAGCTAACGCTGCCTCCACACACTTTGAAAAGGTGCGGGGTGCTAGCGACAGACTAGATGGCAGCACCAGGTAATCGTAGGCTACGCCTTCGAACGCTAACCTCAGAAATTTTCTGTGGTCTGGGTGAATCGCTACATGAAAGTAAGTGTCTGTTAGGTCGATGGTTGCAAACCAATCGCCCAGGCTGACAGAATGCAGAAGCTGCCTGAGTGTTAGCATTTTGAACCTGTAGGTTCGTAGAAATTTGTTTAACACTCTTAGGTCCAGAATCGGATGGAGACCGCCACCTTTAGTCGGAACAACAAAATAATAGCTGTACCAACCTTTGTTTGGTTCTGAAGTGGGGATCACATGTATAGCTCCTTTTGTCAGTAGTGTGTTTATCTCAACATCAAAAACAAAATAAAACAAAACAAAACAAGATGTCTCTTGGGCGGCAGCCGATGACAGGCGATCATCTCTCTCTGCTCCTGAAGTCCCCGAAATGATACACAGCTAGGACGACTGAATCTTTTTTCTCTGAGACGTTGAGTTTTTCTGGACACTCGGAGAGGGGCTCTTGCTCCAAGCCAAATGGTGGGGGGCTTGGCTGYGGTTCTGAGGCTGTGCTGACTGGGTGCTCAGGTTTCTGGGTAGCACCACTSTCTTTGGTTGAGCAGCCAGCTTCTGTGTGCTGGTCTTCRGTCTTGCRTCACATCTGGGCAGYGCAGAGCTTCAGSCTGCTTCATCCTCARTTCAAACCTGGCTGCAGCCATCACTAGTTTGTCCAGGGACACAGCTCAGTCTCTGTCGAGGACATCAGAGAGCGTCAGCAACAGATGTCTCTGCACCACAACAGTCGAAGCCATCCATCTGCCCAGGAAGAGCACTGCACAGCGAGATGCACAGAGGATGTAATCCGTGGTGATTCTGACCTCATTTAAGAGAGGTAACAAAGGGCTCCCGGGTGGCACCTGAGTTCGAAGCTTCGACAAAGACATCTCCTGGTATGTCTGAAGTGTAGTAATGAAGCTCAGAGTGCAAGCAGCAGTGCTTGAGCTCTGTAGATTTTTATCTAACTGCGCAACAGAAAATCTACAGGGTTTGGAAGGAAGTGTTGTGGGCCCAGGCATGCCATGGTTGTGAGACGAGGTCAAATAAGCTGCAAGGGCCGGCTCCATCGGAGGGATACTCATCAGCCAGGCTTGTTCAGCTCCTTCTWAGTCTAAATACTGTCCATAACCGGGTACTGTGACGGAGGTGGACAGAGGTTTGTTCCAGGAGGATGTTAGTTCCCAGACAAAGTCTGGGAACAAGGGGAGATGGTTTGTCACCACGGTAGGCTCAGTGGGAAAAAAAAACCTGGCAAACCACACCGGTTTTTGTGCAGGTGGGGGAGAGGCCACTCCACCTCCAGCTTTTGAGCTGCACACCGACACAGAGAGAGGAAAGATGTGTCATCCTGGTCCACCTCCACATCAGCAGCGGCACCTTTACCTGAACAGAGTTCCTTGTCATCTTCTGAAAGACCATGAACATTRAGGCCAAAATCCAAGATGTCGTCATCTCCCTGGTGGAGCTCCAGCTGAAACTGGACCTCATCCTCTCCCTTTTCAGCCAACCCCATGTAACGCATGTGGTCTGCCCAGCAGGAAGCGGGGACTTTGACTGGTAAATCCTCCTTGTCRGACCCGGATGAAACCAGGTTRYCAGACTCAGAGAGGGTCCTGCCGTGAGACTGCAGTCTCGCCCAGCACTTTTTATAAAAACTTAACCYGTCTCTCCAGGGTTGAGCTACGAAGCTGGCAGCGAAATGCACATGCTTCAGGCTCTGCCAACGCTCTCTGAGCGTGAACGATCCCCAAACAGGCTGGGCAAGCCTTGTGCTGGTCCTTCTCATGAAGCAAGAAGCTGCACTCCTGAGGACAGGGGCGAACAGACGACCTGCTGCTTTTGAGGTAATTTTGTGTTCATCCCGAACCACAAATTTTCTTTAGCAGGAAAACTCAAAACTAATGCTTCGCAGGCAGGCATGCTTACCAGCAGGCAGGAGTAGATAACACCAACAAAAGCAGTTAAGCTAATTTTAAGCAACCTTTGCAACACACAGAGCTAACAGGCAGCAGCTAATTATCCTGACTCGAGGAGGTGTTCTTAGTGAGGTGAAGAGCATAAGAAGTGAGGAATGACGGGTATGACTTCCTGGTCACACACCTGGAGGTGGTACCTTTTACGTCAGACTAGAACCTTACCAACTTGTTTAAGCAGACAGAAAGGCTTCATATTGATAAAACACACCAACTCTCTTTCTCTGTTTTAAACTGTGGCTGCAATGATCAGAAAGTATAAAAATATAAATCAGTCACAAAATGTCCTTCAACATTATGAGTCACGTGAGGTGAAGCATGAAACTTTTACAATGCTGCTTTGCAAACTGGGACTTAAACATTTTAGGCTTTTCCGGAAGATGCCCCATAATGTTACTGAATCATGTTCTGACCATGTCAGCTCAGGACAAATTGACAGGGTGTGGGGGCAGAAACACCATTGTCTGCTGCACTTCTTAGCTGAATGGTTGATGCACGATCATGTGGTTCTAMGTCTGGTGTAAAAGGTAACACCTCCAGGAGTGTAACCAGGAAGACATGTACATTATAAGGTCAATTCATTATGAYAGAGAAGAAGTTTAGAAGGGTTTTGCAGAGTCTCTGCTTAGATCCAGGCTGGACAGACTGGATCCAGTGGATTCCTGCTTTATTCAGACATGCCATTTTATGAACGATGCATTATTTCTACACTGGTAAACCTGAGAGAAAARGTTAGGTTAACTAGTGGAACTGGTGCAAAATTTTAGTCTGTAGTCCRGCTGCACGGACTGCAAAATATTTCAAAATATCATCATCTGTAAATACAGTTCACTGTGCCATTCTATGCAGGTTCAAGTTCAGTCAGGGAAAGAAGAAGCCATGTGAACACCATCCACAAATGTTGCTGTGTTTTTCCAGCCAAAGCTTATTTAAATTGGGCTGAAATAAAGTGGAGAAAATCTTTTGAAAAATTACGAACACCATGTAATCAGCACACAGYTCAAAAGWCTGCCTCTCTGATGGTATGGGGGTGCAACAGAAGGCCTTCTATATTTCTGCAGGACAATTCTAAACCACATTTGCTTCCATTACAAGGCCTGGCTTTGTGTTAGAAGAGTCTACGTGTTGAACTGACATGGGTGCAGGTCAAACCTCTCCAAACATGCAACAACAACCTTCCAGTTCAACAGTCAGAACTCTGTATCACACAAGCTGTAAGAAAAGGACAGTTTTAAACATACAGCTGGATTTGAAGTCTTACATTAAGGTAAAACATTATCAGAAACATTTATTCTGCCTGCTAAAACAATTAGTTTATTAACTCACTGCTACAAAATAGAAACTATACCTCCTCCTCAGGCTCCTCCACAAAATGAAGCTCCTCCTCTACAGCAGGAAGCTCCTCCTCCAGAACCTCTGGATCTTCTTCTATTACCTGATGTGTCACACACCAAAGAAAAAACACAAATAAAATTCCCAACTTAAAGAAATGTTTGTCCTTAATGTACATTATACATGTAAAACAAMGTAAAAACTAWTATTTACARGGTTCCCACACCTTGGTCAACATCAAATTCAAGGACCTTTCAAAGACTTTCCAGCACCAATTTCCTCAAATTCAAGAACCATGTGGGACGGCAATTACCTGCTACTGCAGAATGYTACCAATAAACAGTTTTAATATCATRTAAATTCAATGAAAAACTGGGAATCAATGAAAGAAAGTGGATAAAATGTTTACCCTACATTCATATCTACAAGCTCAGAAAGAACGACCCGCCCTGCTC
>NW_013953933.1:59327-64474 GCF_001266775.1 Austrofundulus limnaeus | reverse complement strand
GAGAAGAACCCGTCCAGAAGACCTATACTATTTTTTTTCCTTTGATTTTTTACCTGGATTACTGAGATGCATCAGGACATTAATTTAGTTATGTTAGTTATGATAGTTTGACACGATGCTGTCTGACTGGACCTGGTGTCACTTTGTGTTGAACAAACTGGRCCCTGAGGTCAGAAAGGTGAAGCAGCCCTGTGTTAGCAGTCAGGGTGTGTACTATAAGTGTCCTTCAGGACAATAAAGTTAATCTTATCTTAATTAGACACTATGGTCACACTCTGGGCCTGACTAGGTAAGGTCTTGTGATGTTGTGAGTCCATGAAAAACACACCTAGAGGATGGATGGGCTGAGGATGACTCACAAAACACACAAACACAAAACAACACAACTACCTGACTAAACAGAACTCCTGAAAAACTAACTGGTAAAATGTGTTGTTTTAATGACCAGAGTTACTCTTTTATTTAATCTGGTTCAACTACACACAGGTAAAAAAGAAGAAAAATAATCTAGATTAACGCTTGTTGACTTTGTCAGCTGGTATTTATTTCCAAATGTTATGTTATAAATGTAATAAAATGAAGCATGCATGAGATAATAGAGGGAATGTGTGTGTGTGTTGTGTATGTGTGAGTCTCCACCCYACAGCAGGAAAAGCCTGTTTCAAATCACTAATCAGGCATGCACTCATAAAGTCTAACAAAGTTCACTTTAAATCCACAGACAGGAARACACACCCTTTGTCACGTTCACAAGCAGGTACATCTGCAGCTGATACAGGTGAGCTGGGAGGGGCCAGTCACAGTCAAACACAAACACACAACCTGTGTGCACTGTGAGCTGCAGCTCTGACGGTTGTTCAGTTTATTTCCTCTGAATCAACAACAACAACACATATAAACAGTAAACTTCTTACAAACAGACACATGGATGTAAGAACCTCCTTTTTAAGTTTGAAGTCTCTTATTAATGTTTGAGCAGTCAAGAAAATTAACGTTTGTTTATGATTAAAACATCTGAGAGTGACTCCCTTATCAGAGGCTCTTAAAGGATCCATGATCAGTTGAAACATTAGACTTTATTTAATAAACATGTGTTTTNCAATCATCCTATTTACAATGTGTTAATATTTTTAAGACTTCTGAAGGACTGATTTAAGACATTTTAAGGCTAATTAAGGCCTTATTTTTGGATCGATGAATTCAATGACTTAAGACTTTTTAAGGATCTGCAGGAACSCTGGTGTATGAACACAAGTACACCCCTGATGGTTGTTGCTTTTCTTTTCAGCTCGTCCCTTTGCATCAGCAGCACAGTGAGTACAGTCAGATGATTGGCAAGTGTTGTACATGACTGGGCTCCAACCAGCAGCCTCAGGTTAATTAGTACACACTAACAGATCCATATACTGGGATRAGTTTCAGTGCAGCCCTGGTGTGTAGCTCTGCAGAAGTTCAAAGACTGAAATTGTTTAAGGTCAAATGTTTTAGCTGGTGTTGAATTAAYCAGTKGCTCATCAGTTCTGTCAGATGGAAACCGTTTCTCCAAACTGACATCAATAAAGAAGCTATAYACACATGGTTAGATATTATATATGTCAAACATGTTCACACAATCTGACTTTAAAATAATCAGGTGTGCAGAGTTGGGTCCTGATGACTCCATCATGACTGTGCTTTAGTTTGTGTTTTAGGATGTGCTGAGGTAACGTGGTCTCCCTGCTTCCTAACATGCTTCTAATGAAGGATTCAAACTGACACAAACATGAAATATGCTTTGACATGGAGAAACACCTGTGGATGTTTCCTTCAGTTCTGGATGAAAATCATTCATTTACACCAATGTTTGTGTAGAGTTTTAGTTTGAATACAGAAACCATCATCATACCAACGGGACAACAGAACACCAAGAAAACTCAACTTGAAGTATTAAAAAGGAGTTAAAAAAGTACAAATTTATCTTTATTGTCCATCTCTGGTTATTCTCTTCAGATTGTATGTCATGTAGGTGTATAAAGAAGGTGGACACCAGTGGGCAGGTATCATCCTGGCTGTTATCAGCCTCATTGTACAAAAGATGAATTATTCTAYTTGTAAAAGCTTTAAAGAGCTCAGAAATGTGTTCCTGAGTCTCCTCTCCACACGGACACAGATCATAGGAAACACAACGTAAGGTTCTGTCCATGCAAGGACGTTTGCCGTTTGTCAAAGTGCATTTGGACAGTAAGAAGTGGGACATGTGGGACCCTCATACACAGCTAGAGTAAAGTTATTTATCAGAAAAGTTGGATAAAGATGAAGAAACCTGCAGAGACCAGTCAGCTTCATGGTTCTGCTGCAGCTGATCTGGGCCTACTGGTTCTGGAGGCCAACTATGACAATCCTTTGGCCCCGATCCCCATCGTTTTCAGCCTCTTTTTGTCTGATCTCCCCCTCCTCATCATCGTCCTCGTCCTCCTCGTGTGTCTTTGGGACTCTTCTGGAAGCATGGTGATCTGTTGAATGGTCCTGGACCTCCAGTGGGTTTATCAGACCGTACAGGAAGGTGAAGAAACTGTTTAACCAATCAGAGCCACCCTCTTCCACTTCTTCTAACCAATCCAAAACCTCGGTTTCACCCTGACCATCGCCCACACTGGTCAGGCCTACGCAAACAAGTGGGGGAGGGGGGTAAACGGATGGGTTCGTGGTAGGGGAGGGGAGCAGGGACCACATGTGTCAAGATGTGTAAWGATGGAAACAAACAAGAAGGCATGAAAAGAAAAGTGGAATCAAAGGAAGAAAACAAGATGTGCTGAAAAATGTCAAAACCAAAAAAAATAAAAGGAGGGAGAGAGGGAGAGGAAGCAAGAGGAGAAGAGAAGTTAAAGTGTAGGTTCAACAGCAAGGGAACTACTCAGGTTTTACCAAAACACAGTTACAGTCCAGAGTTACAGTGTGGTACCTGATACCTTTAAGATCTGTAAAACTGATCGAGTTAAAGGGCACCTGTTATGGKGGTCTTAGCACAAGTTAGGATTCATCTGTGGGCTCTACGAAACRTGTTYATTTGATTTAATTCACAAAAAGAATCTCAAATAATGAAATTTCACCTTTTCAGTTCTTCAGCTCTCTCCAGAACRTGCTGTATGCAGAAGTTGCTATGGAAACCCCCTCCCCATCCCCCCTATCYGTTTGTTTAMKTTAGCTCCGCCCCCTGACATGGTAGAAGTTTCCAAAGTGAAATTATTTTCACAAACTACAGCTTTCTTTGGTAATATTGTTAGAACAATGTCATCAAAGATAAAAATAAAATGAATCCAGGCATCTCTGTTCTNGCCTCGCACCGAGGACCTATCCACGTCATCATTTACCCAGAATGCTTTGTGTGCAAATAAAATGACTCCGTCCGTGTTAAAATACATTTTTAGAAATGTACAAAACTACACATCCTACAGTATTTTTACAGTCTTTATTTTACAGTTAAAATATATGTTTATCAAATAAAGTCTAATGTTAGAACTAATCAGGGATCCTTTAATAAGTTCGGCCATTCTTAATGAGTTTTTTTGTCCAAGTTAAGTAAAAGTTATAATAACAAATATTCTTCTTCTTCTTACATGTTTCTGATGACTTTTTGTGAATTACCTGTTTTTAGAACCAGAGTTTGAGTCTGATGAAACTAATGAGCTAACAGTACTGATACAGCTAACTACAGCTGATTCTGCCACCTCCAAACAACTGCTTACTAACATTACTGCATCAGCAGCAGCAGCTAGCTGTAGCACCTACAGGGCATGCAGGAGTTCTGCCCATTAAGAAGAACCATACAACCAGACTGTGCATGTAAAACTTATCAGTTCCCTACAAGCTGGTCAACAAACAAATACGTCTCTCTTGGTAAAATGAAATAAATAAACAAACAAACAAACAAACAAATAAAGACACCACAGAATGTTTTAGGTGTTGACTTTCACCAACTCAACCAACAGCTATTTAAACACGTGTAGTGCTCATACAGGTAGGATTTCATATTTTTATTTCTGAAAGAACCATGAAACATGTAATGAGACATAAAGCTTTAAATAATAATGTTTGTTACTCAGGGATGCCCCCCCACCACCGACCCCACCCTGAGGGGACAAGGTGGGTCATGACGACAAGTTAAGATAAATAAACACACAACCAGACTTAGATTTGTTTTGTTAAATATGTATTTTCTGAAAGATGCCAGTAGTTTTTATCATTTGTCGTTTCATGGTTAAACCAAAGTCGTTGCTGTTAAAGCAGCAGAGCTGCAGCACACATCAATCCCTCACTGTCTGTGTTCAATATGTTTACAGCAGCTTGTTTCACTGCTCACATGTTTTGCACACATTTAGTCTTGAAGTTCTGACAGAAACCATGGAAAAAGCCAGACTTGGTTGTGCAGTAAGCTGTGTGTGTCTGTGAGGGGCAGCTGTGAGCTCGTCTCTGTTACACATCACAAAGTGACGTGATCTGCAGCTTCTGTCTGTTTGAAGCAGTTCTTCAGTTGAAATATTGCTGGTTTATCTTCAGGTCTTCTCTCAGTGACAGACTAACATTTCCTGCTGATGTTAACTCTCTGACGTTCTCGTACATTTTGATGAGATTATGGTTAAAGTGTCATTTCAGCCCTCTTCTTGACAGCTGAGCAGTGCAGCACGTACAGTCTGACTTTATGAAGAAAACCTGTGATGTGCATCAACACTGCTTAATACTGCAGTGACAATATGACWTGTGCTAAAATACTGAAGTATGCAGTGTTGATGTTTTTCTGCTCTGGATTCAGAGCAAACAACTAATACATCATTTATATTACAAGATGATGGAGTGATTATGATCCGATGTTTGTCTAATTTATTTATTTATCAGACTGATGCTGACAAACCACATTAGAATCAATCATTTATTWTGTGATCTGTATATTGCACTGGCTGTTGTTGTGATAAGGATAAATATGTGATATATTGTGCTGCCCTAATCTCCCTCAGTTTAACATGTCTTCACATGGCTGAACCTGCTGGTCCTCCAGCTGCTCACCTGAGAGGACATCAGACTGAGTCAGGTGGTACTGTGGTATTCACACGTGTATAAAGTGGTACTGTGGTATCCACACGTGTATAAAGTGGTACTGTGGTATCCACACG
>NW_013953933.1:54393-58327 GCF_001266775.1 Austrofundulus limnaeus | reverse complement strand
TCTCTCTCCAGATTATTCCATAATCTTATTCCTTCGACTGAAGCACACCGTTCCTTCAGTCTGGTTCTAAATTTAGGTTCCAACAAACATCTCCAGTTCTTTCACATCATAATAACTCTCTCAACACAGTTCAGTTGGATGTTTAATGGCAATCTGTTTCTGTGATCCCTACACAGACTGTATGATTTGGGTCAAATGTTTCGGACGGTAAATGGACTGAACTGATAGAGTTACCAAGCCCCATGCCCCCAAAGAGCTTTACACTACAGTCATTCACACACTGATGGTGGTAAGCTACACTGTAGCCACAGCTGCCCTGGGGCACACTGACAGAGGCAGAGTTGATGATTTATGTAAACTGTTTAGCTAAAGATTAGCTTGAATTGCTAAGCTAGGTAGTTTTTTCCAAAATAAGGGTCAAAGGAGGGAGCAGCTGCTTAGGTCAAGGCAGGAAAATCCATAAGAGAAAGATTGACAGGTCAACACTGCGCAGATTTATAAAGAAGAATGGTGAAAAGAAGTGAAAACTGTAGGGTAGAGTGGGACAGCATAGAGTCTTCACAGAGGAGATGGAGAAGGAGCCTGCAGACCACATCAAACAACTTGCTAACCAGTTATGGTCCGAGTCCAAAGAAATGCTGTAAATTGGCTCTTGAATTAGTAGAAAGAAACAAGATCCCTGTCCCCAAAAACTGGGAAAAGAATGGTTGTGCTGGTAGGGTGTTAGAGAGTCTTAACTGTCAATTAAAGTTAAATGATTGTCAGTCCTGTCCCTCCTCTGTAGGACTGAGCCCTTCTGTCCCTCCTCTGTAGGACCGAGCCCCTCTGTCCCTCCTCTGTAGGACCGAGTCCTCTTGTCCTTCATCTGTAGGACTGAGCCCTCCTGTTCCTCCTCTGTATGACCCAGCCCTTCTGTGCCTCCTCTGTATGACCCAGCCCTTCTGTGCCTCCTCTGTAGGGCCGAGCCCTTCTATCCCTCCTCTGTAGGACCGAGCCCTTCTGTCACTCGTCTGTAGGACTGAGCCCTCCTGTCACTCCTCTGTAGGACCGAGCCCTTCTGTCCCTCCTCTGTAGGACCGAGCCCTTCTGTCACTCATCTGTAGGACTCAGTCCTTCGGTCCCTCCTCTGTAGGACCGAGCCCTTCTGTCCCTCCTCTGTAGGACTGAGCCCTCCTGTCACTCCTCTGTAGGACTGAGCCCTCCTGTCACTCCTCTGTAGGACCGAGCCCTTCTGTCCCTCCTCTGTAGGACCGAGCCCTTCTGTCCCTCCTCTGTAGAACCGAGCCCTTCTGTCACTTGTCTGTAGGACTCAGCCCTTCTGTCCCTCCTCTGTAGGACCGAGCCCTTCTGTGCCTCCTCTGTAGGACCGAGCCCTCCTGTCACTCGTCTGTAGGACCCAGCCCTTCTGTCCCTCCTCTGTAGGACCGAGCCCTTCTGTGCCTCCTCTGTAGGACCGAGCCCTTCTGTCCTGACTCTGTAGGACCGAGCCCTTCTGTGCCTCCTCTGTTGGACCGAGCCCTTCGGTCCCTCCTATGTAGGACCGAGCCCTTCTGTCACTCGTCTGTAGGACCCAGCCCTTCTGTCCCTCCTCTGCAAGACCGAGCCCTTCTATGCCTCCTCTGTAGGACCGAGCCCTTCTATGCCTCCTCTGTAGGACCGAGCCCTTCTGTGCCTCCTCTGTAGGACCAAGCCCTTCTGTCCCTCCTCTGTAGGACCGAGCCTTTCTGTCACTCGTCTGTAGGACCCAGCCCTTCTGTCCCTTCTCTGTAGGACCGAGCCCTTCTGTGCCTCCTCTGTAGGACCGAGCCCTTCTGTGCCTCCTCTGTAGGACTGAGCCCTTCTGTCCTGACTCTGTAGGACCGAGCCCTTCGGTCCCTCCTATGTAAGATCGAGCCCTTCTGTCCCTCCTATGTAGGACTGAGCCCTTCTGTCCCTCCTATGTAGGACCGAGGCCATCTGTCCCTCCTATGTAGGACCGAGGCCATCTGTCCCTCCTCTGTAGGACCGAGCCCTTCTTTGCCTCCTCTGTAGGACTGAGCCCTTCTGCCCCTCCTATGTAGAACTGAGCCCTTCTGTCCCTCATTTGTAGGACCCAGCTCTTCTGTGCTTCCTCTGTAAGACCGAGCCCTCCTGTGCCTCCTCTGTAGGACCGAGCCCTTCTGTGCCTCTGTAGGAAAATATGTGTTGTTCAAAATGGTATGTTGGAATAAATAGGAATCAGCTGGATTTCTTCTTAAAACTTTATTTTCAATCTTCTGATTCCTATCAGGTTCACAGTTCAGCACTCAGTAAGACCTTAGGCTGAACCAAAACCCAACTGCCCTGCTCTAAAGCAAAGACTCTCCACAACTCTCTGACAACTTCTCTCTACTATAATAATGAATTGAGCTTATAATGTATATCTCTTCCTGGTTACACTCTGGAGGTGTTACCTTTTATGTCACATCAGAACGTGATGTGAGTATCAGTCACATGGAGGCAGGTCTTAAAAGCCTGAATTTTACCTGAAACTCTCAGACTGAAGAAGTCTCTTGGAGGAGAGACGAAACCTTTCATTAGAGAANGGATTACTGAGATGCATCAGGACACCAGAACTTAACTCATTTTGTTTAGACTAAAGAAAGAACACATGATGAGACACACACCAACTCTTTGTTTGTTTTAACTTTAAGGCTGCAATGATCAGAAAGTATAAAATACAATACTGCATCCAACATTCATTTAATCAGTTATGAAATTTCCTTCACCTCCTCTGTAGGACCAAGCTCTGAATCTGGTCAAAGCTTTCTGTATCACTGCACCCACCCTCTGGAACTGTCTGATCCAGCTCTGATCTCATCCACCTTCAAGAAAGAACTCAAAGTCCACCTGTTTAAAATAGCTAATAATGTTTAAATTAGCCTAGCAACTCTATAACAATGGTTTGATACTGTGGTCATATTTAACATTAGTAGGATCTACACTCCACTCATGGATTAGTAGACATGATGAACAACCAGAACAGACCATTTATGTCCAAGTTTGTAGAGATTTGGTTTTTACAGACAACCCATTCATCCTGCCTGCTCAGAGGGTCTTACACCGACTCCTCACCTTGCAGTCCTCCTGCTATTGCTGTAGGAAGTGATGAGACAAGAGGGCTGGTGGACTCTGCACAGACTGCTGGATCCCCCATACTGGCWGTGAGATGACTGGATTCAGAGACAAACAGATCTGTGTTCTCTCTGCTCTGCTCTGGTCTGACTGGGTTTGTCCCAGTTCTCCTCTCAGTTATTCTAGCAGCGTGAGTGTGGAGGTCTGCCAGCTATTTATAGAGCTGTTAAACCAGCTGGCCCTGACAGACCTACTGTCCTCTACAGCCTGGAGCCAAGGCAAGAGTCCGCCTACAAAACTCTGGACCCAAAACTCAAGAGATCCTGTTTTATATAAACAAGCTTTAGCAGACGCATCCTAATATTTCRAAGAACTAAAACAATTAATTAAAAATTCACACATATAGTGCTGAAGTCATGTGATGAAGGAAGTGATTCCATTACATCTTTCTATACAAGTCTTGTAAACAGACTCAAATTTACTACACAACATGTAAATACAAAATGTTCACTTTATTTAAAGAGATCCATGATTTGTTGTAACATTAGACTTTATTTGATAAACATATATTTTAACTGTAAAATAAAGACTGTAAAAATACTGTAGGCTGTTTAGTTTTGTACAATTTTAAAAATATATTTTAACATGGATGGGGCCATTTTATTTGCACACAAAGCATTCTGGGTAAATGATGACGTGGATAGGTCCTCAGTGCGAGGCTGCTAGTGAGCTATATCCACCGACCACTAGCACCGACACTATATTGCCTTATATGTAGCTCGGTGCTAGTGCAGCAAACAAGCTAAACTGTTGTCCTCCATCCATATTTTCAGTTCCAGGC
>NW_013953933.1:48047-50766 GCF_001266775.1 Austrofundulus limnaeus | reverse complement strand
GAGATGGTGAAATTTAACGAGATGATGAAGTTTAATGAGATGATGAAGTTTAATGAGATGATGAAGTTTAATGAGATGGTGAAGTTTAATGAAATGATGAAGTTTAATGAGATGATGAAGTTTAAAGAGATGGTGAAGTTTAAAGAGATGATGAAGTTTAATGAGATGGTGAAGTTTAATGAGATGGTGAAGTTTAATGAAATGATGAAGTTTAATGAGATGATGAAGTTTAACGAGATGATGAAGTTTAACGAGATGATGAAGTTTAATGAGATGATGAAGTTTAATGACATGATGAAGTTTAATGAGATGATGAAGTTCAATGAGATGAAGTTTAATGAGATGACGAAGTTTAATGAGATGATGAAGTTTAATGACATGATGAAGTTTAATGAGATGATGAAGTTCAATGAGATGAAGTTTAAAGAGATGATGAAGTTTAATGAGATGATGAAGTTTAATGACATGATGAAGTTTAATGAGATGATGAAGTTTAACGACATGATGAAGTTTAACGAGATGATGAAGTTTAACGAGATGATGAAGTTTAATGAGATGACGAAGTTTAATGAGATGATGAAGTTTAATGAGATGACAAAGTTTAATGAGATGATGAAGTTTAATGAGATGATAAAGTTTAATGAGATGACGAAGTTTAATGAGATGATGAAGTTTAATGAAATGGTGAAGTTTAATGAGATGATGAAGTTTAATGAGATGATGAAGTTTAATGACATGATGAAGTTTAATGAGATGATGAAGTTTAATGAGATGATGAAGTTTGATGAAGTTTAATGAGATGATGAAGTTTAATGAGATGATGAAGTTTAATGAGATGATGAAGTTTAATGAAGTTTAATGAGATGATGAAGTTTGATGAAGTTTAATGAGATGATGAAGTTTAATGAAATGATGAAGTTTAATGAAATGATGAAGTTTAATGAGATGATGAAGTTTAATGAGATGATGAAGTTTAATGAGATGAAGTTTAATGAAATAAAGTTTAAAGAGNATGATGAAGTTTAATGAGATGATAAAGTTTAATGACATGATGAAGTTTAATGACATGATGAAGTTTAATGACATGATGAAGTTTAATGACATGATGAGGTTTAATGACATGATGAAGTTTAATGAGATGATGAAGTTTAATGAGATGATGAAGTTTAATGAGATGATGAGGTTTAATGAGATGATGAGGTTTAATGAGATGATGAAGTTTATAACAAAACAAATGTACAACAGACAACCAGAATAAACCATTTCTTTTAACTGAGAACAACCTCTTCAGTTAGGTCATGAAAACGAGTACACACCTTGACATAGTTGCTTGAACAACTAACAGCACCTGTGYAGTAACATTTTTGCAGTGTGAGAAATTCAAGTTAACCCTCACAGTTTTGTGTTTGTGGAAATGACCACTTTGTTCAGAGGGTGCACACAGGAAGTTAACAACACACACAACACACACTTATCAAACACAAATTAAAGTGATTCAAACAGACAATAGTTTGTTACACATTCAGCCAACATGGTTTTACTGCTCTCTTACAAAACTACAAAAAATTTAGAATCAAATCCTACAAAACAACTACACAAAACTATGACTGACAAAGTGTCGTTACAAATAATCTTACAAACAACAACCTGTCATAGCAGAGAACTGTACAAAACTACAGCTACTGATCAGACAGTTCAAATAACCAGAGTCAGACTGATGTGTACACACAGAAACGCTCTGTGTGAGTCTGTTCTCAGTATGTRTACACGTTGTTTGATTCTTGATTGTCTTATATAAGATGTGCTGCGTTGCTGCCTGTCCTCCACCCTGTGGGGTTTTAACAAACCTGCATTTTCTTACAACTTTATTCATTTCAGTTCACTTTACAAAATATGTTTCCTGTCAGGAAATACTCCAAGCAGCTTGGTAAACCCACATMTGTTGTGTTATTTAGTTTTGTACACAATGTGTACATAATTATACAYATGGAGTAAAGCTGTTAAAGATATTTAATAGTGCACAAACTTAGTCAAAGTTTGACATATCTGTGATCTGATGAACTAATACTTTAAATTATGTTAATCTGCAGGAGCTTCTGCTCTTTGAGGCTTTAAAAATACTGCAGAAAATAGATTTATACTCAAACAAGAACGGACACTTTCAGCTGCTTCCTATTTAAGGTGGTCTAAATATGGAAATGAAATGTCTGTGGAAAAAAGAATATAACAATTATTTTTATTTTTATTCACACACACCCCACAGCATGAGGGGCTGTTAACCTGCCCTGCTGGCTGTTGATGTAGCATTACAAGTTCAAACTAAACTAAAGAATAATATAGGTTAATTCAGGTGCATTAAAGAAAGAAAAAMCCTCCATCGTGTTTCAAATGTTGCTGAATCTGAGAGTAAAACTGTTCAAATAAGACTCGACACAGAGACAGGACAGATTAATCCCATAATTCAGAGAATAATAATATTCTTTTCTTCTTTCTGCTACATTTCCTTTTATTTTATATGTATTTTTTGTGTGTGAATTGGTTTTGTTTTTAAATTAAACAAATAAATGGTTATTTAATTTGATGGTTCTTAATGCTATATCTAACATTAGCATCACTAGTTGTGTTTCCATTACAAATGTACACAAAACTTTGTCGATATTCTGTTAATGTCGAAAAAACAGTTTCACAACTGCAGTGTTTCCATTAAGTAATAAATGTT